>NC_050461.1:26265174-26565174 GCF_903995425.1 Onychomys torridus | reverse complement strand
AAGAAAATTAAAGTTTGCTCAAGATAGTTTGTTTCTAAATCAAAACATTCTAATTCTCCAAAATTGTCATGTTCTAATCAATCAGTCTTGTGGAGTTTGGAATCCTCACATAGGCATCTCTTTGGTGTGTGTGTGTGTGTGTGTGTGTGTGTGTGTGTGTGTGTGTGTGTGTAGGGGGTGCTTTAATTTACAAAATAAAAATAAAAATATTATAGGAAATTTTAAATAGCTAGCTGGTTGACACCAAATGGCCTTATTTACTGAAGCAGATAACTGGCAACCCAGAATTTTTATATATTAGTGGAATAAGATAGGCTGGCATGGACCACATGGTGACCACTGCTGCTTGATAAAGTTCCAGCATTTGACATTGCAGATCACAACTCTTTATCATCTTTTTCTTATATTTTTAATTATTCTCACAATGTGTTATGGTAGTTTCCTTATGCTTGTCCTTTGGGAAATTTTGTATGAGCTTTGGTGAAGGATGAAAATATATACAATGACTGTTTCTTTAAACAAAATAAGTTTTTGGAAAAACTCCCCACCACCATGGAGGAACTAGATGCATAACTCTGCCTACTCCCCACACAGGACTCCCCTGTGTGGCCTCCCTCACCCCTCCACTCCCACCCCCGATTTCATCAGGAATAGATTTACTAACTGGACAACCTGGACCCTAGGATGAAAAACATACAATCAAGAGAAACAGTGGACCCAGATCCAAAGTGTTGTATGATATTTTGATAACATTTTGACAATAAAGTATGTTTTGAGTCAGAGAGTGGAGCTAGCTACTAGTTAACCAAAATTAACCATAGAGGATTTTGAGGACTGAGGATAGATAGGAGACAGGAAGTAGTATGGCAGGACCAAGAGAGGATCTCAACCCTTTTTGGATGGACAAACAAAAGAGATGGGGGAAGGGGGGGCAGGGACAGAGGGTGGGGATGGGGACGGGGACAGGGATGACATGGGGCCTGCTTTTTTAAGGACCACCCTGCACATGCACACACAGGCTCCTGTGACTACACACACACACACACACACACACACACACACACACACACACACACACGCTCCTGTGGCTACTCTGCGTGCTACTTATAACAATATCTTTTGAGCACATAAATTCCCTTTCTGACTTATTCTAGGCCTTATCTGACCTCACCTCCTCTATTCACTCCCTTTGTGGGTTGCAAATGAAGCTGGCCATCAGGGCTTGGAAGCTTTTGCTTGGTATTATAAGGGTCAGGCTGCTGGTAAGAGAGAGACCAGCAGGGAAAGAGGGAAAGGAACCATGATGGAGAAGAATGAGGATGAAGATGAGGAGAGAAATGGAAAAGAGTTGGAGTTATGAGAGGACAGGAAGAGAAGGGACAGAGAAGCGCTAAATATGAGAATAGAATTGAAGCCATATAAATTTAATCTCAGAGGAATAAAGTGGATGGACGAAAGAACCTGGTATACCTAGATTATTTTCCCGTAGATTATCCCCGCCTATACTTCCTGCCTGGCACTGGCCAAGCAGCATCCATTAAAGCAATTTGAATGACAAATCTTTAGAGTGTACAAGAGGATTATTCCACAGCATTTCCCCCTTTTTGTCTAGTTAAAAAGGAAGGTTTTAACTTCAACATAGTAGGATTATATACACCAAAAACCATTGTCCAGTAAGAATTACAGTTACAATATCTAGTCAATTTATACTTGACAAAGTCAGAGAAAACATGTGCTTATCCATCCTATCTTGGTGAGTCCAAAGTTTTATATCTAATTTACCCTTTTATCATAAGTAAGAAAAATTGTAACTATGACTATCTAGTCTTCAACTCAAAGACTCCAGAAGGATTTACCTAATGACAGGGACCTCAGGCTACCTGGACAGTTACCCAAAGTTCCTCTGTAATGCTGGGGAATCTAACTTTGCCCTACAGGCCTAGCATATCTGACAGACTTTCTTGTAAAGCAGGGAATTTGAAGGACTATCATACCTTGTCTTGGCAAAGTTGGCAGTCACCTTTCTTGCATCCTGCTGGTCCAGTTTGGACAGTAACTGTTAGCACTTGAGGCAAGGGAATTTTCTTTGTCCACATGGCTAGCTTTTACCTTAAGGAAAATAAACTCCATATAGAGTTTCATTGAAGCCCATTATCTTCTCTGGAGTACATTGGTGCTGCCAGGAACAGATGTATCTCACTGTCTTGAAAATTCTAAGTTATTAAAACATTTTAAATACCATATTCTATAGGTCTTTGAAGTGTTTGAAGATTACCTATCTATCTGAAATATATCTCTGTATATCTAGGAAACCTAACTAATATGACTATAAGTTTGACTATTATAGAAGACTATTAATCTGTATTCCTTAATTATACATATTTTTAAATGAGCTGCATAAGCACAATATCTTTAACAAGAGTAGAAATATACATACAGTATAATAAAATTAATTTTAAATTTGTATCAGTAAACTAAAATGCATGCCAATGTAAACTATGTAAGATTAGTAGTTTTTTGGATTAAAGTAGATTCAATACTCTACCATTTCATCCTATTCTTTCTATATCCCCCTTTTCTTTTTACAATGAATCTGAATCCAATTTCCTCTGTTCAAATTTTTTTCTGACCTTTACCAATAACAACTTGTAACCAACCCCCTAAACAATGACAAATATCAATAATTTATTTTTGGAAATGTGAGTATAGCTGTCAGGACTACTTCCTGTTGGTTGGGGGTGATGGTAATCTTTGGAGGACCCTGAGAAAATTTAGGATTATGGCCAAGTCCTGACTGGAGTATGCTCTGAGGCTGGATCATCTCAGCCAGCAGTCCTGAAGATGTTATGGATGCAGAACTCAGAGGAAGCTACAACAGTGGTGCTCTGAATCATTGGATCATCTCAGTCATCTGTTTCCATCAGAGATTTTTCAGGGGGTCTTCCTTAATCAAACCTGTTTTTTTCTTAACCAAGAATGAACCCACATTTTATTTCTGTGGAAATAAAAGCAAAACCTCTTCCCCGAAGTAACTTAAACTTTTTTACTTCAATTTTGAAGTCAAGATATTTTAAAAATATACAGATCGTTTTAATCTAATCAGCTTTCATAATCAAATGTCTTTCAGCAGTTATCATTTGTTCATTACCACTCAAAAAATTTAAAGCAATACAATAACATACAGTATCCAGACCCATTCCTTTTCTTTTCTCTCCCAAGCCTACATGTATCTTTAAACACAGTGTGACCCATTTAGAGGTTTTTTTTTTTTTTTTTTTTTTTTTTTTTCTGTCTGAATCTGCCTTTATTGGGTATCTGTAAACTTTTATGGCTGGAGCATGTTTACTGCCAGCTCTGGGAGCTATGTTTACTACTCCAACTCTGGGAAGTTTCTAGATCCATGCCACCATCAGTGCTTATAAATACCATGTAAGTGTTCGGTAGCAGGACCTTTTAGAAGAGCCATCCATTTTGCCATTAGCAGTGAGCCAGAAAGCCTTCTCTTAAAGGAGCAGCACCTCTGCTCACTGCCAGCAAGCAGAGCCCACCAGAGAAAAGGTGGTTACCAAAAAAGCTGTGGCTTCACTATGTTCTTGTGTGTCTAGAATACTTTTTGAAGCTTTGTCATGTTTTATGTGGATATTTCAGCCCTATGTTGAAGCATCATATGTAAGCAGATGTTTCTCTCCTGCCCACCAATTCTGAATAACCACTCAGAGGCTTAATAGTAATTGTAAATACTTGGTCAGTAGCTCAGGCTTATTACTAACTAGATCTTACATTTTAAGTTACGCCATATTCCTTATTTATGGTCTGCCACATGGCATTACCTTATTAGCATGGCACATTAATCTCCTGCTCCCTCTGTGTCTGCTGGCAATTCCTAACTCTGCCCTTCTCCTTCCCATCATCCTTAGTTTGGTCACCCTGCCTATTCTTCCTGCATGGCTAGGGGCCAATCAGCATTTTATTAAACCAATTTGACTCACAAATCTTTACAGTGTGCAAGAGGATTATTCCACAGCACAGACTCTTTCATAAATGGGTTGTACTTCCTAGGAAGGGATCATTTAATCAGATAGGTGAAAACCTATTTCTATACCACTGTTTTCCGTGTCAACCATTACAATAGTACTACAAAGTTTTGACTATGATAGCCTTGTAATGAGTGTTTTGTTGTTGTTGTTTTGTTTTTTATGAGTAGGAAATGTGAGTTCTCTAATTTTGCTTTTTTTTTTGGGTAATTTTTGTTTATTCCAAGTCTTTTAAAATTATATTGAATTCTAGAATAGCTTTGCTTGTTTTTTTTTTTTTTTTTTATAATAAACAGATTTGGAATGTTTGTTAGGTGGTGTTAAAGCTATAATTAGCTTTGTGCAAAGCTGATAGCATATCCATATTGAGATCTCCTTGTCTATGAATATGGACTCTTTTTTTTGGGGGGGGGAGTCTGTGTTATTGTTTATAGTGTAGGTTGGGTTGCCTCCTTGGTTAAGTATGCTCACAGTATTCTACAAATTTCAAATGTTATTGCATGCTAATAGCTTAATAGCTTTCTGAAGGTTTTCTCAGCCTCAGTTTTGGAGAAACGTACCTGATTTGTCTAGTGATTTTGAATTCTACAACTTTGCTAAATTAAAAAAAATAGTTTTGACAGGTTTTTTTTGGGGGGGGTTTATTTTGTACAACAAAGATTATTCCAGTATGAAGAGAATTAACAGGAAACCAAGTAGGCTGCCCAAGGACCTCCCCCACTCTCTCTGTTGCTCTAGACCCAATTATCAAGAGTCCTCCCTAGTGCTGCAACAGAATACCAGCTTCACCTTCCCCTCCCTGCAGTTCAGGCCTCTTGTGTATTCCACAGAACACCCTCCCTACCTTCTCCACCCCTGCTTTCCATTCCCTCCTACCTCATCTCTGTGTCCAAGCCCCAAACCACAGGCCAGGTCTTCTGCCAGATGACCAGCTAGGATTTTGGGGGTGGGTGTGTGCGTATGCGTGTGTGTGTGTGTGTGTGTGTGTGTGTGTGTGTGTGTATGTGTGTGTATTATTTTTTGCAAAGGTCATGTCAATATGAATAGAATTAGCGGACAAGGTAGGCTGCTCTGGGACCTTCTTTACTGTCTCCCTGCTACCCCAAATCTAGTTCTCAGGATATAGGCCTATCATTGCAAACAGAACACCAGCTGCAGCTTCCCCTTCCCTCTCTGTCCACACCTCTTGTGGATCCCTCAGACCATCTTTCCCCTGGCTTCTCCTTTTCCAGCCTCCAACACCAGCAAGCATTCCCCATGAATGCACCAGCCAGGCAGGCCAGTAAGACAGACAAGCTCAGCCAGAGCACTCTCGCAAAATCCAGAGAGGAAACAAAAACACCTCCACAACTAGAATTACTTGTTCTCCTGCTAGACTGCTCTTGTTTTTTTCCCTCATTTCTCTGTCCTGAGCTACTACAATGAGACTAAGTGGCCATAATTAAAGCAAATGTGCATTCATCGTTTTACTACAGATAAAATTCCTTGTTTAGGTGCCAGGAACAGCGTGACTATTTATCTTCTACGTTCTGTTTTGTTTTGCTTGTTTATTTATTTTACATATAACCTTTCCTATAGAGAGTAATGGTAAATGGCTCACTGCTATAGTTTGCTACTGATACACACATTTCACAAAATGTGCTGAATTTTATGATGCAGAAACTTCTGGTGGGATGTTAGAGAAGGACAGTTGTACTGTTTGGATGTTAAGTATATTTGTCCTTAAATAAATATTATATACATGAATGTAGCTATGTTTTGACAGTATTTATTTAACTAGTACTTTAAATTACACATGCACATATATAAGAATGTAATGCAATAAAATTAAAACTTAAAAAGCTGAGCCTTGCATTCATCACATAGAAGAGGTGCAAAATTGTTCCAGATACACCATGGCCTTTCACTTATGACATTTTCACAACTGCCTTTTAGGCATAGCCTTGACTTATAAGCCTGTAGAAGCATCAGGAAATAGTACTCAATTCTCTTTTGCTGTCTACTAGTTAAAGTACTAGTATCAATGTATATCCCACAGAAGGACTTAGAACTCTCATGAAATAACAATTTAAAAGAGTAAAGCAAATTTAAACATTAATTCCCTTCCTTTCTTACCTTTGGATTATCAAGCCAACAGCATAGACATAGAAAATAGTTTCATCTTTACTCTCTGCCAAATCCAAAATGGCTTTCTTTATGTTTATTTTCTTCAATTACTGGTTAGTATTAGCTGGAAGACAACATTTATAAAAATACTGAGTACATTTATTTTTGCTGAGTGAATAGGGAAGACATTGCTTTGGAGAACTGGCCATACTCCGGATAGTTTACATTATGAGGAATAATGGACCAATTCTTTATTTGCAGTAAACATAATGAGAATATTTACCTAAGGCATTGTGCAGTAAGCCTTAGTCACTTATTAACTCTGTATTGGCAAATGTCCTTTCTTGGCTCAGTGGCCAAGATGCTTTGTGTAGAGATTTGCCAACCTCCAATCAGTGAGAGGATTATGGGACTCCTGCTATATAATGGGCTTCTCTGTCACTCATAGCATCTAACTCAAGGAACGGTGACAAGATGTGGTCTGCTTTTACAATCCTAAGTTTTTTGTTCTCGGGCCTTTTTTTAGTAGAATTGGTCCCGAATCCAAAATTACCAACAGCTACAAAAAAAATCTATCCTCCTTTTTGGGATCAGGTTAGTGGAGATATAACAGAATTTCCAGTACAGAATAACAAGACCATTATTAATATGTGGAATTATACAGATCAATTACGGATGTATAAGATTCTTATAACACAAACTAACAAATATTTTGTGCAGTTTGGATCAAATGGTACAGGCAATGTACTGTGGGCTCTCACCTTAATTTATGGGAAGCTATATAAAACAGGTATGTACATTTTAATACTTTCCAATATTTTTCTTTTTCATTACTAAGGTTCTGAAATATGTTTAAGTGTTACCTCTATTACAACCTTTTCTCTACCAGTGTGAAGAACTTTCTATGGTTTTAGGTCAATGATATCTGTGGGTAATATTACATAGTATACTTGTCTCTCAATTTCATAAACCATCTGGTGTGAGAAGGTGTAGAATCTTTTTTGTAAATCCTTGTTGTATAAGCTACAGGTGCACATAACATGGAGAAGAAATATCCCCCCCTAAAGCAACAATCCCTAGATATCATGCCCTAGTTTGACCATCTTCTTGGAGAAATTGGCATTACAAATATTCCTGTCTCGTGAGTTATGATTATTACAGAAAATATTACAAAATATGAGTTCACTAAGAAATCAAGGTGAAATTTCTAAGTAAAACCAAGAATATACTTTTCCTGAAATGCCTGGATTTTGCCTCATGTCAACAGAAAGAAAAGCTAAGACATGACACTTCCTGCATGGTGTTCTTGAAAGGAAAGTGTGGAAGACATTGACTGAGATACTCACTTCTTATCAAACAAGAAAGATGGGGTAACCACTTAGAGATTGGAGGATTCGCTTGGGAACTGTGTTTCTGGAAAGTTCTTTTCTTTTTTTTCTCCTATGTTTAGTCATTTTTCTATCCAGTGCATATTTTCTCAAGTCCTTGAATTGGTTTTCCTACCATTGAGGCTTTCTCAATTCAGTAGCTTTCCCAGTTCATAATATTCTTTCCCAACTTGTCTTCATTGGCTGTGAGTAGACCCAGGACAAGCACAGAACGGGACCATACTAGAATGTCACACATGGTTACAGAAAGTCGGTTTCTGTTGATTATGGTTGCCTCACCAAGCACTCGGCCTTTTTTGGGAAGAATGCCTTGGCTCTCAGAGGCCACCTGGGAAATGTGAGCTTCTGCACAGGGATTTCTTTTTAATAATTTTGTTTGTTTGTTTGTTTGTTTGTTTGTTTATTTATTTCACATCCAGGCAGCAGTTTTCCCATCCTCCTCTCCTCCCAGTCCCTTCCACTAACTCTGTTCCCATCACCCAGTCCACTCCTCCATTTCTGTTTAGGAAAGGGCAGGTCTCATATGAGTATCAACAAAACATGGCATATCAAGTTGCAGGAAGACTAAGTACCTCCCCATTGTATTAAGGCTGGGCTAGGTGAACCAGTAAGAAGGTTGGGGTCCCAAAAGCCACTAAAAGACTTAGAGACAGCTCCTATTCTCACTGTCAGGAGATCCACAAGAGGCCCAAGCTATGCAACTGTAACATACATACAGAGTGCCTAGGCCAATCCCACATAGGCTCCCTGGCTGTGGGTTCAGTGTCTGTGAGCCTCTATGAGCCCAGGTTAGTTGATTCTGTGAGTTTTCTTCTGGTATCAACATGAATATTTACTGATGAGTCTCAGTCTGCTTTCCAACTCCCAAATCCCCTGTAAGCAGATGGAATGCCATGTGGCCCCTTTTACAGCAAGGATCCTTCCTTCCTACATCTGCTTTTTTCTGTTCTACCCTTTCTCATGAGTGTGTATCAAAAACCCAAACATTCATGCTGGACGTTTTTACCTACTCTTTTTGTTCTGCAGATAGATTTTCAGACCCTTCCAATAGTTCAGTATGTGCTTATAACTATGCGTCTCCTGGCTGCATATCATTCAACAGTGGCTGGGGAGGTAAGTGTTCCATTTGCCCTATGTGTCTTTACTGATGCTTGCTTCTTTATGGTGTGGGATTGATTAACTGAGGTAAACACTGTCATTTCCTTGGTGAAGATATACAGTTTTCTCTCCAGTTTACTTTAGTTACTAATCAAATAAAGAAAAAAATATAAAGGTAGTTTTTACTGTAGCCTTTTCTGAATTATGATACAGAGCCCATTGCTGCCTTGAGTGTGATAAATGATAGATTTATTTCTCTTTAAGTCCTCAGGATTTGAACTGCTTATTCTACATCCTTTCAGCACTATTTCTATCAATGACTCTCTGTTCTAGTTCTACTTAAACTCCATAGACATGTTTAACCCCTTCACAGGCATGTTTCAGCTCAGCCCTGACTACAGCATTAGAATTTCCACAGCACAGTCAGATGCTGAAAGCAAGTGAATACTTTCCTTCTTTGTCCTTCTGTTGTGAAATGCCTTTTCTTACACGTTGATTTCTAAACTTGTCTTCTGCTGGTTCCTTTTCACTCTGCTAAAATGAATGAGCAAAAGAGGTTGCTTGTGAGCTCACATTCACACTAGCTCAGTTTGGGGCTTTACAGAAGTACATCACTATAGCACGTTTCTGAAAGATCTAATGGTCGTCAAAGGCCCCTTCACAAGTAAAACTCACTGAAGACAAAGTTCTAAAGGTGAATAATATAAATGCTCATTTTAAAATTATGGTCATGCTTTATAATAAACAAAACTATTTTAGTTTTATTACAGTGTACTTAAAGTAAAATTCATATTTCATTCACAATAGCCTCAAAACAATCCAATATCTAGGGATAAACCTAAGCAAGGAAGTGAAGAATCTCTCTAATGAAACATTTAAATCTCTGAAGAAAGTGATTGAGGGGAAATGAGAAGATGGAAAGACCTTCCACATTCATGGACTGGTAGAATTATTACTGTGAAAATGACCAACCTACCACTAACAATTTATAGATTCAAAAAAATCCCAATCCAAGTCTCCATGACACTGGATGGACGAAGCAATCCTGACCAAAATAAGCAATGCTAGAATTACTACTATACCAGATTTCAAGCTATGTTATAGAACGATAGTAATGAAACCAATATATTAGGGCTGGAGTAAGATGATATATTATGTCCCCCAATATGTTGTACACCCTAGTAAAGCTTATCTGAGGATCAAAGGAAAAAGCCAGCCACTATGTCAAATACAGATGTCAGACAATGGTAACACATACCTTTAATCCTCGCATTTGGGAGGCAGAGATTCATCTGGATCTCTGTGAGTTCAAGGCCACACTGGAAACAGAACCAGGTGTGGTGGCACACACCCTAAATTCCAACACTAGTTAACCATAAAAGTCTGGAGGTCTGTACAGACAGATAGGAAGTGACAGAGCTGGGCAGGAAAAGGAAGTGATGTAGCTGGGCAGAGAAAGGAAGTAAGATGGCAGAACAGAAAGGCAAATAGGCATGGGTATACAGGAAGTAGGTCTCTTTGGAAGCTGAGGAGTTGTGAGATGAGGTTGGCTATGGCTTGTCCTATTCCCTGATCTCTCAGCTTCCACCCCAATATCTGGCTCTGGGTTTTTATTAATAAGACAGTTTAGCAATTCATCTTACGCTGGAGAGATGGCTCAGCAAGAGCATTTGTTCTTGCAGATTCCATTTCCAGCACCAATATGGTGCCTTATAACCGTGTGTAGTATCAATGCCAGGGCATCCGATGTCCTCTTCTAGCCTCCACAGGCACCAGGCATTCACACAGTGCCCTTACATGTATACAAGCAAAGTACTCTCACACACAAAATAAAATAAATAATCTTAAAAATAGCATAATAATAGCACAAAACAGACGTGATTTGTGTGTTAATTATCTCTACCAAAGTTCCTTCAGCTCTGCTAGTCACTTGTGTTTCCTAGGACCAACAGTTTCAATAGAATGGCTTGTGGTACAAGTGGCCAAATTATTTAGGAAGATTCTTAATGATTTTCTTAATCACAGTTTTGAATAGGCAGTGGGTAATTCCAGATACTCTTCCTCTGTTACATTGCAGGCATGAACTTCTTTGTGATTGTTATGAATTTCCTTGCTGCAGTAGAATCAAAGTTTTTGAACAATGTATCATATGAGATAGAGCTGCTATCTCCAGAGAAAAACATGCATGAATTCTGTTATTCCATAGAGAAATGCAGGAAATCATTCCCACATGCTATGGATGCAGCAAAAGAGTTTTATGAGGTAAAGCAATGCAATTACTTTCAGCCTTTTCATCTGAGTGGCATGTATGAAGACAGAGCAGAGCATCCACTACAGTTTCAATTGCAAAATTACGAAACCTAATGTTTATGTAGGAGATAAACTACAAGTATAGAATGATGTATCTTTTTTTCTGGAATTCAGATTGGTATTATGAAATGTTGCTAAATGGATAATTAGTAAATTAGCATGACTGTGCTCACAAAAATTTAAAATTGATACAGTAACTTTCAAATTCTTTTTGTCTATGCAAGTAAATTAACATAAATATGAATGTAAAACAAATAAGAAAATTAAATGGCACTTTCAAGTGTTAAATTTATTTTGATCATAAATCTATTTCTATATAATTAACTACAGCGGTATTTCAAAGTAAATCTGTTTTAACAATTTGTGAGCTCACTTATTAAATTTATTTTGGTTTGATATAACTTCTATTCTCGTAAATCCTGTTGTTTATTCTGTAGTATTTGCAGTCCAGGATGCCAGCTTCTACACTCAACAGTGTTTCTGTTTATAACACAAATGAAGACAGAGCAACCCTTCTAATGTGGAAAGCCTATCAAGCAGCTATCGAAATTGGATTATCAAAGTTCGCTGATGTGTAAGATAACTGCTTTCAGTGATAAAGCCTCCTTTCTAATTCTTCCTGGCATTGTAAACAATAGCATATAAAAATTTTGTCTTAGTATTCAGTTTGACTATTTTCTAGAATGTCTGAGGAAGCATCATTTCATTTAATCTGCTATTGTTAAGAATCATTTGGTACACCAGCAAAAAATAAAATGAAAGGTCAGTCGAATATATTCACATCTTTCCAAAAAAGGTTCATAACATTCTCTGAAAGTATCATTTAAAATAAAATAGCTCACTAGGCATAAGCAATGTCTTATGGATGCAGCATGAAATCATTTTCTGTTGTTGGATTTATGATTTCAAACACACACACACACACATGCACAGGCACGTACACATGCACACACACTTTCTCTTACTATACATAGAATGTTAGTTCTAGACTCTCTCTAATTACACACATCCACATGGTTGCATATTGTGGCACATAGCTGTGACTAGCTCTCATATAACTTAGGCAGGAAGACCATGAGTTCAGCCTGGGCTATATGAAAAAGTCTATCTCCAAACAACAGAAGAAAATAAAACAATAGACATTTAAATAATTTGTAAAATCAATAGTATTCATATGTAATTTACGTGGTTTTTTTTTAGTGCTGTATATAATTTCTAATTCAGCTATGGTATAGAAATTGTTGCTCTGTATCATTTAAGATATACATATATACATAGGGGAATATCTATGCATGTTCAATAGAACAGCGTTTTTTCCCCTGATTTTATTTTTACTGTTACCTGGTTGAACATGTGCACACAGAACCCATGGTTTCAGACGACTATCTGTGTAAGGTAATTGACAGGAGAAAGGTAGTAAAATTTGGAGCCACATTTCAAATTGGTGCACTATCCAAAAGCCCAAATCCAAACCTGCTCTAAAACATTAACTTTGAAGTACTGATTTCTCTTTGTTTTGGGTCTCTAGTTCATTCTTTAATGAAGCCTTTCTAGAGAAAACATTTAATGTTGACAATGTTTTTTAAAGTACTTTTATTACTGTATGTTTTTTGTTCTTCAGTAGGAATTAATTCCATGTGGAGATTATGGAAATTATACATCTCTTTTTATTTGGTAGTTATATGTGTAATCTTATTTTTACTGATGTTTCCCCCATTTATTACATTATTTTTTGCTTATAATGATGTCTGATATTTAGAAGTCTCATGTGTCTGAGTTTGTTGCACATTTTTTGAGATATTTTTATTAATTCCTATTCCTTTGATTTTTCTTACAAAGTTAGGAATTTGTTAATATTCATAAACAAAAAATATTGAGCATCAAATAAATGTCAGAAATATAGATGCATTTCAGAAAAGTTATCTTTAAATAATTAGCTTAAAATAATTATTTTTTCTACATGCTAAAATTGAAAGCTAGAATTATTCACAAAGCTATTTTTTCTGTTAGAACCCATTGCCTTTTATTAAACAATTTCTTGTTTCTAGTTCTTTCTCATGAAAAAAATCCTTTTTAAAAATTGCATTTCCATATCTTGATAGATATTGGTCTAATATATTATGGTTTGGGTTTTCATTACAGAAACTATTTTAAGTTCATGTCTGACAGCACTGGAATAGAATGTTTGTTGTACCTTTGTATCTTTTTGATTTTCAGCTAATTGTTAAATTTTAATTGTTTTGAATACTTTGGATTATGTGCTGGGAAATACAAGAGATATTTGTAGTGATAACTTCTGATACTATTTAGTTATAGGACGATTTATCCTTTTTATTGACAGTCGTATTAGAATCCCACATACTAGCCGGCTGTGGTGGCGCACGCCTTTGATCCCAGCACTTGGGAGGCAGAGCCAGGCGGATATCTGTGAGTTCAAGGCCAGCCTGGGCTACAGAGTGAGATACAGGAAAGGCACCAAAACTACAAAGAGAAACCCTGTCTTAAAACAACAACAACAACAAGAAAAGAATCCCACATACGCATTCTCCCCACCCTGAGCTGAGGACTGAACCCAGGGCCTTGGGCTTGCTAGGCAAGTGCTCTACCACTGAGCTAAATCCCCAACCCCCACCTATACATTCTTATTGCCAATTGGATTATGATTATTGAAAGATGAGTTTATACATGATTCATCTCAATGAAAAAAATCTGTGTAGAACTAAAAGTTATTTCTGATGAATGTGCCCAAATTTAAAATAAAGATAGGTTTTAACACTTTAGGATGATTAATTCACACTTGTTCACTCTCTTTTAAAAATATTTATTCACTCTTAAGCCTACTTTCATCTTTGGTAGTCTCAAATGAAATCTTAGAACGTATATTGTGATATATCATATTCATATTGCCATTAACTACATGTTTTGTTCCTCCTTTCCATAATTCTAATGAACATTTCTCTTATATTTGGATGTCTGCTCATTACGCTGGTTAACTTTATTATATTCATATTATAACCAAGCCTCTTGTGTAGAAAATTATTGATACTGCAAAAGTGAATATAGAGAAATTAGAGAAGAAACTCAATGGGGAACCACAGAGGCTAAATTTGAGGAGCTGGGGATATGGCTCAGTAGTTAAGAGCACATACTGTTCTTGCAGAAGACAAGAATTCAGTTCCCAGAACCCTACACCTCACCACTGCTTGTAACTCCAGCTCCAGGAGATCTATTGTCTTCTGGTTTCCCCGAGCAACTGCATTCATTCACACATGAGATTGTCCATCCAAGCACAATGTGAAAGTTGCCATGGGATATAACCTTCTATATTAAAACTATAGATTTTGATGAATAAACTAATCATCAAATTACATAATAATTCTGAGGAATAGAACATGGGAGGGAAACAAACATTTGGAATTTAATTTTTATTTAGAAAGGATTTTAAAAAATAAAAACATGCTGCTTAATTGTGTTCTTTAGGTCCTGGTATTCTTCAGTACCTGAAAGAAAATTTACTATGGACTTTCTAACCCTCATGGAGTTTTGTGAGATCACAATATACCGCTCACATTATAATAGTTCAAAAGCCTTTCTTGTGGGTTTCCCACACAGGCTACTCAAAGATGGAGAAGATAAAATTTCAAAAACCGACTTCGAAATCCATGAAAAAGTATTTCTTATTTCAGCAAAGTTTATTTCTAACCTAAATAAAATCACAGGTATGATTTTGAAGTATAAGTGAAAACTAAAAGTCACATGAGATCTGAATATCTAATAACTCACTCAACAGGGATTATCTACTATATTTTAGATAAACTGAATATAGTTATAAAAATTGAAGAAACTTAGCATGTCATTAAATAAGCAATGAAATAGTTGTATAAATAATTATTGCATTTCACTGTAATATAATAATATATATAATTTAATAATATAAGTGTACTTAAAATTTGCACACTTCTGAGAAGATTTAAGGTGAGGGTGGAAAGGAGGATCCACAGGTGTGTATAATTGTGTACTGTGTAAGCCTGATGATCTGAGTTCAAGCTCAAGATCTCATGATAGAAAGGGAGAACCAACTCCTGGAATTTCCTTTAACCTTCACACACATATGTGGCCATGTTTGTACCCCCAACAGCAATATTGTATACAAATGCAGGAGGCAAGTGGGTAATTTTTATACCACATTCCAAGTAAGTGATGGAATGTTTAATTTGATTATTCAAGTTTTTCCATATACTCCCTTAGTTTTTTTAATGTTTATATAACTATTTATTATTTTGAGGTTAATATAATTAAATAATTCCTCTCCTACTTCCTCTCTTCAAAGTCTCCTGTATACCCCTTATGCTTTTTTAAAAAATATTCATTAATTGTTGTTACATACATATGGACATATGTATACATATTCTAAATATATAAGTAGAACGTAGAACTTGTCAGTAATAATAATATACTAAGCTGGGCAGTAGTGGTGCAAGCCTTTGATCCCGCCCTCGGGAGGCAGAGACAGGTGGATCTCTGTGAGTTTGAGGCCAGCGTGGTCTACAGAGCAAGTTCCAGGACAGGCTCCAAAGCTACACAGAGGAACCCTGTCTTGAAAAACCAAAAGGTGAACTGGTTAGGGGGCTCCCATGCAGTGGGATGGGGATCCATCCCTGATGCATGAGTGGGCTTTTTATAGCCCAGTGCCTATGGTGGGACACCTTGCACAGCCTTGGTGCAGGGATAAGGGACTTGGACCTGCCTCAACTGAATGTACCAGGCTTGTCCCCCAACAACCCACCTCCCAGCCTCACCTCCTCCAAGGCAAGGTCTCCCACAGGGAGTCAGAGGGAGGAGAGGGGAATCTGTCATTGGTATGTAAAATGAATAGAAAATTTCTTACTACTACTACTAAAAAACCAACCAAACAAACAAAAACTTTAAAAAAAAAAAAGAATTATATACTCGTATATATGTTGTCAGGGTTGTTTGGTTGGTATTGGATAGCCATCCCTAAAGAAGAGTAGTTCTCCATTTTCCTGCATTACCTATTCCTTATGTAGGACTGGGACTTCCTGGGCTACATTCCACCCTCTCCATCAACATCAGCATGTCTATTGCTGGTGTCCTTGTTCAGTTCATGTTTAGACAGTCATGTTGGTGAGACTTTATGCATGTAATATTGAACATTCCTTGGAGACGCAGTCTCCTCTGGCTTTTAGAACCTCCCCACTGCCTCACAGTGTTCCATTCTGTTGTTTAAGTGGAAGGCGTGTAACTGAAGTGTTCACATACAATGATTTGAGTATAAAAAAAGAAGTAGTAGACATTGGTCTAGAGTAGGTATAGAGAATGGTAGTTACAGAATGTCATCTCTATGATGGAAATTAAATGTAGTCACACATAATTTCATTTGATGTCCATAACATCTGCGTGAAACAAATGGCACTGTCATGCCTTTGTTTTGAAAGGACCATTGAAACTGTCTCCAAATTATAAACCTCCTATTAATACCGAAGCAGATTCAAGAATTCTCTAACTTTAATCCCTCTGGGTATTGTGTTTCTACCATGTAATATTGCCTTCCTTAAACATACTAAACTCCTGGGACTAGAAAGATGGCACACTAGTTGAGAAGACTCTCTGTACCTGTGAGGATACAGGCTCATAAATATTTTTAACTCTAGTTCCAGGAGATCAAAAGCCCTTTTCTAGGCTCTGCAGGATCCTGTGTGCACACAGTATACAGAAATTCAGGCAGGCAACACATACATATAAATTCCAAAATATTAAACTGCTACTGATTTCATTACTATTGTGCATTTAAACATTTTAAAATACATTTACTATTAGAGACAGCTGAGTAGAGTACAGCCATGATTTTCTGTTCATTGTTTCACAGACTGACTCTGAATCTCAAGGACATTGAGTTTCTAGAACTCCGTTTTGACATCAGTCCGTTACAAGTCTTCCTCTCAGAAAATACTCAAACAATAAGCCAATGTCCTAAGTAGGAATAGAAAGAATTTCACCATGTGCCTTAATTTTTTTGAAATAAAATAACAATACTTAGAAATTATTCATTTTTGTCTATTTAATGGTATAGCTAAAGTATTGCTTCATATATTTATAATCATTATGATTAAGGGGCTTTGCATTGTACTGTCAGACTGCCTAGCACAATATATTTTCTTGCATACTTTGTCAAATCTAAGTAATGAATAACTACTAATATATTGCAAATTTCATAATTAGAAAAAATAATTCATTTATATATTTTGATATTCTGATAGTGTTTATATTTTCTTAATTATCCTCAAGTATATGTATTTCAATTTTTGCAGGTGGTTGGTTCTTAGTTGCTTGGAAGTTGACTGTGGAATCTTCAGAGCAACATCATGCGTTAGGAAGTTTCTTTATTAATACTTTACTGTTAATATCCATTATTAAGTAGCCTAAAATTATTTCAGTATGTGTTGGAAATTGTAATTCCATATTAAAAAGCAATTAAATGTTATATAGTTACTATTTTATAATCTTTCTGGATCTTTCTATCCATTTTGTGCCTTTGTATTTTGATTTATTGGCCACTAATGATTTTCAGGCGAATAACTATACACCTAACTGAAGTCTAATTAATTCTATTGAATGCCTGAGTTACAAATAAATATATTGCACATTATTTATTTCTGTCTTCATTTTCCTAATTTCTTTTGCCCAAATGTCCATTTTACTATTTCAGATTTAGATATTCTGCTGTCTAGTTTTATTTGAACTTAACACAAACTATGGTCATCTGGGTGGAGGAAACCTCAATTAAGAAAATGCCTCCATAAGATCAGGACTGTAGGCAAGCCTGTAGGTCATTTTCTTAATTCATGATTGATGGAAGAGGTCCCAGCCCATTATGGGTGGTGCCATCCATGGGCTGGTGTTCTAAGTTCTATAAAAATTAATAAGGCTGTGCAAGTCATGGAAAGCAAGCCAGTAAGCAGCACCCCTCCATGGCCCCTGCATCATCTCCTGCCTCCAGAAACAAGACCTGTTTGAGTTCCCATTCTAACTTCTGTGATGTTGAACAGTGCTGTGGATAATTAACCCTTTTCTCCCCAAGTTAATTTGGTCATGGAAGCAACGGAAATTCTAGCTAAGACAGATACTAGGTTTCTATTTTCATTTTTCAAAAAAAAAAAAAATCCACAGAAGTTAGGTAGCTAGAAAGGTACAAGGCGAGAGGAGAGGATCTTTTGAGAAAGGAGAAATAGAATATAATGTTATAAAGGAATGAAAGAGAAACTAGAATGCAGGGATATTAACCAAGAAAAGGTATGGGAGGGCAGAGCAGGGGATGGAATGTGGGAATGTGAGCATTAGCTTTAAAGACCTTCTGAAAAGCCATATGCAAACCCACTACTGTAGATTCTTCCTATGTATGCACTTTCTATATAAACACACACACACACACACACACACACACACACACACACACACACACACACATACACACAGTGTATTTTACACAGAGTTAACCATATAATGAGGGAGACAATTCCCCAACTAGATATCATATGCTGCCAAATAAAACCTCTAGCAGCAGGTACCATGAATAGCACCAGGGATGAGTTAAATCTTTTTGAGTTTATGGCCAAAGCTATCCTATAGATTCTCCTACCACCGCCACAAACATAACAGGCTACTGTAAATGCTATTGGTTATCCTTCACAATATGATGGCAAGACCTTGTTGCTGAAGATGACATATACTTATGTCACTGAACATGGAGAAATGAAGCTGATACTCAACTAGAAACTTGACTAACTAGAGTTCATAGTGTTTAAAGGTACTACAAACAATACCATAAGAGAAAAATAATAATCTCACTCAGCTACACACACTGTGAATTACAGTAGCAATCTGCCTACCAGATTTGTTACTGGTAGCAACTTTCTAAAATATATACATAAAATATATGAAGATGATTTTAATAAAAATCGCCAAGCAATGATGGAGACATAGTCACAATTGGCTAACTTTTATCACCAAACTAAGCGTTCATTATCCAGTACTGGGACTGAGTTACATCTAATTGAGTTGTTGGCAAAAGGGACACCATGGGAATCCCCAAACAAGCCATGCTATTGCCAAGACTATAGATTTCTCTCCACAAATTTATGACAAGGCCCAGTTGCTGAAGACAACACCCACACAGCTCATTGAACATGGAGATGTCCAGCTGGTGCCTACATAGAGCCTTGACCCCTCCATTCCAGCATCTTTGGTACAGGTACTCTGCATACTCTCAAAAGAGAAACATAAACACCAAGCCAGCCACAAAATCTTTATCTACAACAGTGTATTATCTGCAAGATATGCTAGAGCTTTGGTGGCACAAAGCTTGTAAAAGTAACAAATCAATAACTGATTTGATCAAAGGCCTGCTCAACCAGATGAAACCCATACCTGGCATTGCTTGGGTTGACCAAAATCCTGAGACTAAATAGCACAGGGTCCTAAGGTAAAATCAAATAATACTGATCTTAAAGAAAAAAATTTTAAAATGTAGTAATAAAATGACTCCTAATGCTCTCTCTCTGTTCCCCAATCTGCTCTGCTCCCTCCCACCCCCACCATCTTTCTCTCTCTCCAGGCCTGACTCTCCTCTTTCTCCTCTACCCTTCCCTCCTAATAAAGCTCTGAAAACTAACACTGGGTTCTGTCGTGACCATGACCATGACAGTGACCTTTCCACACAGTAACCAGCGCCGCCACCAGCACTGTTTATCTTTCATGATATTCTGTTATGCTTAGTGCATTGTTCAGCTATTGTCAGAGACACTTCTTCCTACAGAAGACAGGAAAAAATATCGAGACCAGACAATATGCAGCCAGACAATAGACAGAGACTGAGAGACTTGGAACACACAATTCCAAATGAGAAATTTCCATCCAATCCCTCCCCTCAGAGTTCCAGATGCCCCAGTAGAGGCATCAGAAAGAGTGTAGGAGCCAGAATGGATGGAGGACACCAAGAAAACATGGCCCTCTAAATTAACCTGAGCAAAGGTCATATGAACTCACAGAGACTGAGGTACCATGTACAGGTCTGCAGCACATCCTCTGCATATATATTATGACTTCCAGTTTAGTGTTTTTGTGGGATTCCTGAATGAATAAATGAGTAGGTCTATGATTTTTATCCCTTCTATTAGACTCTATGTTTTGGGATCATGAAGGTCCCTGTGCCCACAGATCATCAGGGAAACCAGGAGTGTTAAACACACAGGACTGCCCTCTCAAAGGAAAGGATGCATGATCTATTAATTGGGAGTGATTAACAGCCTGGTGATTCCCTCTGTCATAGTTTTTCTTGATAGTCTGGTGAAGGCCATTCTGCCCACATCTGTCCTACAAGGCCTCAGTCAATCTGTTGGGCCACTCCATATTAAGCTCCCACAAGCAGGACTGGAAAGACTTAATAATCTGAATGACCTTTAAATTACCTGTACACACAGGGGCTCCCCAAGTTCCCACAACCAGGACCTGAAATGGCTAATAGCCCAAATGGCCTCTATACTGTCTGTATGATCAGGAAACACCATATCCCTCACTAGGTCTTTAAGCTAATACAGGCAGTCTATCTCTAAAATTCATCTTCTTGCAAGAAATAACATGTATTTTGAATTGAGTTTTGATGTAATTGTGCCTCCTTGTGTACCAGGAATCATATTATACCAAGAAACTTTCCCCCAAATTATATTTGTTTGAATATGCTGGCAGTAAAGCACCTGGTGTCTGACCCTTGATGTTTGATGCAGCCTGACAAAGTCAAGCTGAACTGAGCTTTCATTCTCACCTCTTGGTGGACTATTTTGCTACTGGACATGACGTCTGCAAGGACCCCCCCCCCCCACACACACACACATACATCTTTTCCTTCTTATTTTTGTCTTGCCCTTCTGAGAGGTGACCATTTTTGTTTTATCTTATTATATTTTATTTTGTTATATATTTTTAAATGAATGAATAAAAATCTAGCCACTAGGGTAATATTAATAACTGAACTGCCATTTATACCTGCTAAAAGAAGGAAAATCAGTTTTCACCAAGAGATGGCATTGGGTACATCAACCACTCCAGACAGGCCTCATGTTTACAAGTAGCTGACCAACATATAATGGCCTCTACAGTTTTAGGGGATGCTTTCATTTGGTTATACTTTGGAGGTTTTTTTGTTTGTTTGTACTTTGTTATTTGGGTTTTTTTAAAGGTGGAGTTGCATTGTGCTTTCTTGCTTTGAGGGCATTTTGTTGTATTGTTTTTTTGGTTTTTTTTTTTTTTGAGAAAGACTTAAAGTTGGGTGAGTATGGAAGAGGGAGAGGATCTGAAAGGACTTGGGGGAAGTGAAGAATATGATCAAAATATATGTAAATTTAAAAATTGTTTTAAATAATAAAAAATATAATGGAAAAAGATACACCACTGGTGTGATAGTGGCACAAATGTTATGAGAGTAACCAACCACGTTTCAAAAAAAATTGGGCTTAAGACACAGCTTAACATTTGTCTTGATGGCTAAGGAACTGTTTCTATCACTCATCACCCAACACTGAGCCATGCACAGCTATAAGTGAGTGATCACAGGGATAATTGTATAGCACCAGAGACTAACTTTCTGGTATGATGGGATTATGTGTCAGGCTCTGATAAGGGCCTCAGAGCATTTCTGAGACAGTGCACATTGATGTGAGATTTAGGTTTATCCATCCTAGCAGTGTCTCATTGGATAGACAGCTTTCATCATTACTACCACAACTTCAATAATCATAGCCTGGAACAAGGCCCCATTCAACACAGGCATCACTGGATAGTAAGCATGAGACTTTCTCTTGAAACTTAGTCCTATATCAGTAAAGCCTAAACCTGGGAAGATCCCACATGTCCTTATCTCTGAGCTTGCTTTATGATAGAACCTTTGAACAACTTTGTCAATGGAGAAACAAACAGTCCTATTCTAATAGACTTCTGTTCTTCCCAACATCATCTGTGACTGGTTGCAATGATCTTAAGCCGTGAGTCCATGCCATAGAAAAATGGGCCTCAGTCTTTTCCTTTGTGTGGTTCTGTGGTGATGCCAAGCATCTTGAATGTGCTGCTGACAAAGATCACAATGCTTGGATGACTGGACGACCCTTCATGGCCTTTGGTGGAACTTGCTGTATAACTCTTGCCTCTGTCTTTGACATGTTTAATGTCAAATTTGAATCCTTGCTGTTAAGAGCCCTTCACTGAAGGCTGGAACTGGTACAGTGTAACAATTCTTATGAAGGCTGATATTAATAAGAATAAAACTTAAGGTGATTCCCTTGGAGAATTAGCTATGCAAGAAATTGAGTCTTTGATAGAACCTATTACCTAGGTGGTATTAGTGATTATGAGATGCAAGATCTGGAAAGAAATCATTATGGAAGAAAAACTTAGGGAGATTTTAGAAGCTAAGAAACTATACCTAAACCATTAGGTTTTCATGTCCTGCCTCAGAAACACAGAGCTAGTATGGACAGGGAAAAGATTTTTTATTACAAAATTAATGACAAGCCCTGGTACCATCCTGAAGGCAAAGTAAGCAGTTTTAAGAATCTTGATGTTCTTTTACTCTTTGCAGGATTGTAATAAAGATAGAGACCATATCGAAACAAGAGTTTATGACAGAGCCACAAAGAAAAATATTCTGGTTCAGTGAACTGCCTGGCTTCTGGATCAGACTTGTCAGACCAGGACTTCTCTGGTTGTAGAAAGAATAAAGAGATGAGCACAGTAGGTCAGAGGTCAAAGGAAAAGATGGTGGTCTCATGCCTGATGTAAAAGAAAGAATTTAAACAAGGGATTGAGGAATTAGATTTCAGTAGAAAGATCAGATATTCATTATAGTAGATCAGTAGAATAATACAGGAGAAACTTGATATAGCAGGTAGTAGGAAATAACTTCTGATCTATTAACTTAGTCAAACTTAAATAGAGACATTCTGTCTAGTATTTCTGTAATCACAAGGCTTTATGAGGCCAATTTTAAGGGAAAAGATATTGAATTAAAAGAATTGATTTTTATCATTATGGTAAATTTTAGTTCTCATGAAATTTGCTGTTTCCCTGTTCTTTTGTTTCTTTCTTTCTTCCTTCCTTCCTTCCTTCCTTCCTTCCTTCCTTCCTTCCTTTCTTTCTTTCTTTTTTTCTTTCTTTCTTTTTTCTTTTCTTTTTTTTTTCAGAGCTGAGGATCAAACTCAGGGCCTGGCATGCTCTCTACCACTGAACTAAATCCTCAACCCTCTTTTGTTTCTTTTAAATTAATATGTTCATATAATTAAGGAAGACTTTAGAAAAAGTATGTGCCATGAAAAGACTTTGTAATCAATAATTAAAGTCTATGAGGAAATGATTTTTGTATAAATAAAACCTGTGAGAGATGCAGGTTGTCAGAGTAGGTCAAGCCATACTGAGATGGGTTTCCTCTCTCTATCTACCATAAAAACGAAACTAAGAACTATCCCATGTCTGATTTCTCCTTGCATCAACCCATCTTCAGACCCTGCCCTCATGTAGAGCTGGACTCTGGCAGTTCTGGTCATGGCAGACTGTCGAGTTTATGGCATTTATGGCTACAGGTGTAGCATAGGAAAATGCTCTTGGTCTATCCCAGATGATTCTGACTAGAACTTTGCATAGTCCTGACATACTTGACAAGAGGCTAGTGATTGTAGATGAGGCAGTTGTGGCTACACTAGAACCAGGAACAACCTCATAAGGATTGGACAATATTTACCAAGTATTGGACAAACCTGATATTGGGTTGCTTTCTAATGCTGAAGTAGTGACAGTATACAAGAGGACTGCTGTAGCAAGTATGGATTTAGGGATCATCCAGTGCTGAATGAGCTGAGGTAAGCATAAGTTTAGGCAAAGTAAACAACATGCTATGCCCTGGTTTTATCTTGAGGTTCTCCAAAGCAGCTTAGGAGAGAAAAGTTTTATTTTAGCTCACAGTTCCAAATTGTAGTCCACCATTGCACAGAAGCCAAGGAACGAAGAACTTACAACATACAATCAGATCATGTACACATAGTCAAGAGCTAAGAGAAATAAGACTGTGGGGGCCAGGGAGTGGAAGATGGTAGTTTTTATGAGAATGGCCCCTGTAGACTCATATGTTTGAATACTTGGAGATTAAAAACTAAACCTAAAGAATAGGTTTTCAAAGAGACATGTGTGAGTGTCTTAGTTAGGATTACTAGTGTGGTGAAGAAATACCATGATCTAAAGCAACTTGGAAAGGAAAGGATTTGGCTTATTTATATTGAATCACCATCCATGGATGGAAGCAAAGGTAGGAGCTCAAATTGGGTTGGAACTTGGAGACAGAGACTGATGCAGAGGTCTTGGAGGAGTACTGCTTACTGGCTTACTTCCCATGGCTTGCTCCACCCTCAAGGACCTCATTCTAAATGTTTCCTTCCGGTTATACCCTTTCTACATTTACAATCCTTCTGCAAAATTCCTTCTCTCTCAAATTAGGTCTGTTTCCATTCTTGGTGCATCTCTGTCTTTCATGTACTAATTTATATATGAGGTCACTTAATGTTGTTCCTCAGTCTTCCTTTTTTTCCTCAGCTTTCTTAAGCTCTACCTGGGAATACAGCCCCACATTGGGTGCCAAAATGTTGTTGTTGTTGTTTTTACTCTTTTGGGGGGCCTGCCACCCATCTCCTAAATAAATCACAAGTGGAGGCTTATTCTTAGTTATAAACACCCAGCCTTAGCTTGACTTGTTTCTTGCCAGCTTTTCTTAACTTTAAATTACCCTATCTTTTACCTTAGGGCTTTTTTCTTTTCTTACTTCTGTAATCTTACTTTCACTCTTACTCTGTGGCTGGCTGGGTAGCTGGGTGGCTGGCCCCTGTATCCTCCTCCTTCCTCTCCTCCCAGATTTCTTCTTCTATTAATTCCTTCTGCCTGGCAGTTCCACCTATCCTTTCTCCTGCCTTGCTATCATTGGCTGTTCAGTTCTTTATTAGACCATCAGGTGTTTAGACAGGCACAGTAACACAGTTTCACAGAGTTCAACAAATGCAACACTTTAAAATAATATCCCCCCAAAAATACCCATGGGGTATCTTTAAAATATTTTTATATAAGATCTTTATTGACTGATAATTTACATAGTATACAATTTTTCTGTTTGCACAATTTGATAGATTTTAGTCCAGCATCCTCACCATCACCAATTCCTGTTTTAGAACATTGCTGTCTTCAAATTCTTTCTTTCCTTTTTTTTTGTTTTGTTTTGTTTTTTTTTTTTAATGCTGAATGGCATTTATTGAAAAAGGGAGGAGGTCTTAAATACAGGCTTGCAACACAGTGGGAGAATCCCGGAGGGCAGAAGTTCACTTCTAATGTTTTACAATCTTGCATCTAAGCTGTTAATGCCCAATATGCAGGATACACAGACAAGGAGCTTCCTTCCTTTAAGCTTTCAAGAGGGTGGAATCTCATAGGGAATTAGCATATGTAGGATATCAAGGTCAAGGTCAGCAAGCAAGGCAACAGTTACCCAAAGCAGGGACCAGGGCCCCTGTCCCCCCTTTTACTAAAAAAAATGAGCTTCTGACTTAGGTTTCGTGGGACATCAGCAGGTCACCTTACCTGTCATGGAGACACCTGTCCAGGCCACACAGGCACTCTGTCTTAGGTTGGTGAGCACCTCCCAGATATTACCCTTCTCTGAATACTCATTATCTTACAGGCTCAAAAGTGTGAGAGCTGCAGAGTTAACTTTAAAATATTTCAACCTGAAATTTTAAATTTGCTCTTTCAGTTTGTTTACAATGAAAGTTAAAGGCACGTTTAGGCTCTTGTTAGATGAGTAGAAGAGTTTCCTCCTCATGTAGAATGATCAACACCTCAGGACTGACAGGTGGAGTGCAGTCAGAGAACTCTGACTTCCAGTCAGATCACCATCCCAAACATGCATGGGAGGCATGGAAGCCATGTGTGGCTGGTCTGGAAGCCAAGCAGCTTCAGAGTCCATTCTGCCCACCCTGCAAGATATGTCTGGCGAAGAAAAAGCTTGCTTGCTTGCTTCCTTTCTCTCTCTCTCTCTCTCTCTCTCTCTCTCTCTCTCTCTCTCTCTTCCTTCCTTCCTTCCTTTCTTTCTTTCTTTCTTTCTTTCTTTCTTTCTTTCTTTCTTCTTTCCCCTCCTTCCTTCTCTTCCTTCCTTCCTTCCTTCCTTCCTTCCTTCCTTCCTTCCTTCCTTCCTTCCTTCCCTTTCTTCCTTCCTTCCTTTCAAGGGTCCAGGTCAGCTGCAGTTGAAAGTTTGTACATATCTGTCTTTGAACAGCATAGGTTTCTAAAGCTGCTTTAGAAACCTTTTCCTAAGGGTTTTTTGCTCTGTTTGTAGGTTCCCACGTTTCTACATCACTTGAGAAAGTTCATATTATTTCCCGTCTCTCTCTGAGGTCTGATTAATCCTTGGCAACATTCATTGGTATTATTAAAAGCTGATGTTTAATAATAACAAATTTTGAGTTTGTTACTCGCTTTCCTTGCTTTTGAATGGCATCTTAGAGTCCCCCTATGGAATCAACATAAGGCTCAGAGGGAATTTGTATAACTGGAAACTTAGAATTTTTATAGGCTCTTCTAAATCCTTGTGCCCACATGGAAAAAAAATGTCCTTATTTTCCTTAAGTATTTCCAAGAGACCCAAATTGCACAGGGATCTCTTCTCCCATATTTATACACCTTTTCAACATTCTTTCTGACTCTGTCCCATAGTTCATCTAAAGTTCATTTTTCTGGAAACCAGGGCTTATAATCACAAACAACTTTCAAGCAATTTAATGGATGTGATTTGATTCTTGTGTTCCTCCTTTCTTTAAAAAATGATGCACAAACTCAATGTAAGCCAAAGCTTTTCCTGGTTTATGTCCCATTATGCCCACTTCTTTCAGTGAGGGTCCCCACTCTTCATCTTGTAGCTGATTTCAGGTACCCAATTCATGCTGACACTTGTTATTGTTCTATTTGGGGGGATGAACCTAGGAGAGTGTAGCCTAAAAATAAGGCAGACTAAAGTCTCATGCAATAGCCTACTTTATTCAGGGCATCAGACAATTAATATTGTGGGGATGCTTTGAGAGCTAGGTAAGGCCATTTGAATAAAGTTCACTTGAGTTCAAGCTGTATACCGTCATAAGGGTAACCCATGCTTGGGAACATCTTTGAATAACAAAAGTGTAAGACAAATTGCTAAATGGTCTTATTAATAAAAAAAAAAATCCAGAGCCAGATATTGGGGTAAAAACCAAGAGATCAGAGGAATAGGACAAGCCTCAGCCAACCTCATCTTACCAAACCTCAGTTTCCAAAGAGGCCTACTTCCTGCATACCCATGCCTATATGCCTTTCTGTTCTGCCATTCCACTTGCTCTCTCTCTGCCCAGCTACATCACTTCCTGTCTGTCTGTACAGACCTCCAGACCTCTATGATTAGTGCTGGGTTTAAAGGTATATGCCATCATGCCAGGTTCTGTTCCCATTGTGGCCCTGAACTCACAGAGATCCAGATGACTCTCTGCCTCCCAAATGCTAAGATTAAAGGCTTGTGCTACTATTGCCTGACCTCTATGTTTACTATAGTGGCTGACTTTTTTCTCTGATCCTCAGATGAGCTTTATTGTGGTACACAAAGAAAATATCACCACACAAAGGTAAGATGATGGGTAATCTGAAGCAAAACCCACTCCTATTAGTATACCTGGGAGGGGCATGGAAGCACATTTGAAGAACAAGTCATGTTATGGAGAAACAGAGTTTATAAGACTCTTGTCCTGTTTACTTGGATATTACTTCCTCATAAACTCTACAAAATCATCAGACATGTTTATTCATGGACTATGTCTCAACATTACTAACCCTCACCATTTGTATATCATTGTATGCAAATATATCTGGTTTACCTATGAAGAACAAAGCAATTAATTTGTCCTGATAGAACAATTCACCTTTCATTGTTTGGTGTACCAGCAAGTGCTGTATAAAAATAAAAACCAACTGAAAGAAACCATGCTAAATTGTAAAGTTAATTGGAAGCTCCTTTTGCTGAAATATTGTTGGCTTACCACTTGGTCTCATCAGGTAATGGCAGAAAAAAAATACAGGAATTATATCTTCATTTTGTATGGAGTGTTTATAGTTTGTGCTAAACATAAATGCTAGTTTTAATATTTTTGCAACTAAATAGAATAGCCATCAAGTGTAGACAAATTTCTAAATGGATTGTCATTGTTTGAGATGGTTGGTTACAAATTGTTATTGGCCATAGTCAATCTCTTTCTAAAAGAAGAGAGGGGGTATAATATAGAAATATAGGATATAGATATGATAGGATAAAAGGCTTGATTATTGAATCTACTATTAAAGAGCAACAACTTGTTTAAAATGTTTTACATTGCTATAGATTTTAGTTTATTACAATAAAGCTAATTTTGTTATACTGTATGTATATTTCTACTCTTTTTTAAGGTATTATGTTTGTGCAGCTCATTTGAAATTGTAATATATAATTAAGAAATGCAGATTAATTAGTCATCTATGATAATCACATTTATAGTTATGTTAGTTAAGTTTTATATATATAGATATATATAGATATAGATATATATTAATTAGGTAGATGTTCTTTAAACACTTCAAAGACCTACAGAATATCACATTTAAAATGTTTTAAAAACTTAGACATTCCTGGATAATGGGACACATCTACTCCTGGCAGCACCCATTTACTTCAATGAGAAAGATGGGCATCAAAGACACTCCATATGGAGTTTATCTTCTTCTTGGCAAAAATAGCCATTTGGGCAAGAAACTGTTCTTGCCTGGACTACTAATAATATGTTGTATAAACTGGACAATCAGGACCCATAGGAAGATGACCATTGAAATTTTCAAGATGAGATGGTCCTTCAGTTTCCTGCTTTACAGAGGAGACTCCCAAATATTCTACAGGACACATGGAGAAGCAATTAAAAAACTCAAGGCCTATAGGCTGAATAATGGATGCTCCAATGTTGCAGAGGAACTCTGAATGACAGTCCAGGCAGGCAGCTGTCTCTATCATTCGCAGAAATTTGGAAGTTGCTTACAATGCTCTTCTTATTTACTTTGGTAATATTATGTCCTTTTGGGGTATTCGATGTAGTTGAAGACTGGATAGTTATAATTGTAATTTTCCTTAATTATGATAAAAGATAAATTAGATATGAAACTTTAGACTTTCAAATATAGGATAGATAGAATATTTTCTTTATTTTTGCCAAATATAAATAGATCAGATATTGTAACTGTAATTCTTGCTTGATAACTGTTCTATTATATGTCATTTTACTATGTTAAAGTTAAAACTTTCCTTTTTGTTTAGACAGAAAAGAGGAAATGCTGTGGGGTAATGCTTTTGTACACTGGTTTAATAAAATGATGATTGGCCAGTAGCCAGGCAGGAAGTGTAGGCGGGGCCAGCAGATGGGGAGAATAGGAAGGCTGAGTCAGGACACAAATGAAGCAAGATGACAAGGCAGAACTGAGAAAAGGTACCACGCCATATGGCTAAACATAGATAAGAATTATGGGTTAATTTAAGTGTAAGAGTTAGTCAATAATAAGCTTGAGCTAATGGCCAAGGCATTGTAATTAATATAAGCCTCTGTGTGCTTACTTTAGGTACACGAGTGGGAGAGATTTGTCCCAACTGGCAGGCTGGGACACAGGAAAATGTCTAGCTACACCCCAGTCTATGGCAGTTTTGTCCTGAGAAAATTTTAGTTGTTATGTAATCAAGCAAATTACTTTTTTAACTCATAGATTTGATATATTTTAAAAAAAAAATCTGTGCCAGGTTCTGAGAGATAGTCCAATCATTAAAGTATTTACCTGAAATAAATAATGAGGAGCTGGGTTCAATTCGTAGTACCCACATCAAAAGTAACATACCACTACATCAGCTGCAACAACCATACGTAATCCCAAAGCTAGGGAGTCAGAGACAGATTAGTGCCTGGTGCTTGCTGGCTAGCTAGCTAACCCTAGTCAATGAGCCCCAGGACCTTTTTTCAAAGCACAGGATGGACTACTTCTGAAGAATGGCATCCAATTTATCCTCGCTGCCACATGCATGCACACACATACACATACTCATCTGCACATACACAGCTTCCTACACGTGTAAAAACATATCACAAACACACGTATACCACACACACATACATACAAAGAGAATGCCACAAAAAGAATAGTAAGTCACTTACATTTCTGACTCTTTTGTGGTGTTTCTGTTTGTTTCTACCAGCAGATCCATTCATTCTGGCTTTTTATCCCCAGAAATTACATTATTAAAAAACTGTCACTTAAAACTGCCAGTCCATGTAAATGAGGACTCCCTTAAAAAGACAGTTCCTGTATATCAAAAGCCTGTTCTCTTAAAGACAGTCACACTAAATCTATGCCCTTGTGTATGCTGGGAGATGCACCTATCTTGTCATTTTGCTGGTAATTTTTTCATTAACAGTTTGAACTTAATCTTTTAGGTAATTGCTTGTGGCCATCCAGGTTCCTTTTGCTAATGTCTTGTTTTCTCTGCTTATTTCTGTCTTGTGGGTGAGGTTGAAACATAAGGGACAGGGACGTAGACTGTTCTTGCTTTTCTTCTTTCTTGTCTGAGTAGTTTTACTGTTTCACTGTTATTATCTATCTTCATGTAATAGTGAGGGTTTTGTTTTGCATGAGCATTTCATAGATGTGTGGTTATTTTACCTGACTGAAGGAAGAAACTGAATCAGTATTGAAGACACTGCTCCATTGTCTATGGCTACCAGGAAATCTGAGTTCCTGGGATTAACAGCAAACTGTTCATGGTTTTGGCTTGTCACAGATATTTTTTTCTGTCCTACCTCTGATCTGACCTGGAGCAAATCCATCTTGTAGTTTGATCACACCAGAAAGCAGGAAGCAGGGAGAAGAGACCCCCTGATCCCTCTCCCTTTCCTTTTAAGAAGTTAGGTACAACAGCAAGAAGCTTCGCCTCCTTCAGGGTGGAATAGCCTAATGTCATGGGTGGAGAAAATACCACTACAGAGCATGCATTCATCTCTCTGCCCAATTCCTGTGGCAATTGTTGCTTTTTGTGGCTGTCTGCCTCGTGTTAAGTAAAACTGAAGAACCAAAGCTCTTCTATTTTTAAAATAAGACCTAAACATTCTCCATTTTAGGTATAGGCCTTAAGTTACTGGAACAAATCTTGAGTTACTGGAATCAGTCAACCCAGATTCCAGGAATTAGAAAGTGCAAAGTACAGAGCATCCCAACCCTAGTCTCCACAGTAATTGCTTAAGCACAGAAATGTCCCCACCTTAAGGCAGCCAATGAGAAACGGTGACAGGCATCTACCCCCTCTTAGAAGTAAAGATTAAGCCATAATTTCTAGAAAGTCCCTAGAAGCAAGCCAATCAGAATTGTACCCACACTAGCACCCATAACAGATGTAACCTTGTGGTTTTTGCCTTTAAAAACTGAGCTTTCAGAAGTCCCTGCCTAGGCTTGTATTGCTTTTGGGTATCCCAAATTAAACCTTGCTTTTGCATTCCAGCACACTTGTCTTTGGTAGTCTCTGGTGGGTGGGGGGTGCGATCATGATCTGGGCAGAACAAAATAGTAACAATTTTTTTATATTCATGTTTTCATGGGTTCTTGTAAAGTTTATTTGTGGGATAACTGTAGCTTCTGTAATAACAATAAATAAACTGAGGTACAATGGGCACCTGACAATTGCTCAACCTCACTTAGCTAACAAGTGACAAGACCGATATTTAATATTCAGGTTAGTATACCAATTTGTACCATTTCATTTCCCAATATTTTGTGTGCAGATTCAGTCCATGAATGAGGCCTGCTGTTATTGGGTGCAAAGATCCATTCTGTTTACTCTCCATCTTGAATTAGGAGATAGGCATTAGTGGAAAGAATTGGGTTTATTCAAGGATGGTCCTGGGAAAGGTTATCTTCTCTACCCAATGTTCTGTCATGGTAGGAGCCCAAGTCCATGCAGAGCTCTATGAGGAATAGAAGGAGACTGAAAGACAGTGGGTAGAAGGCCATACTTCTGTTGTGGTCATGTAGGCATATATATGTTTTTGTTTTCTTCATCTCCAGTCTTTACAATAAACTTTGGTTTTTCTGGAGCCCCCTACAGCATCTCCTTTTCAGATAGACTCACCAATCTACTACAGATTAACTCACATCCTTTGTGTTAGTTGATGCAACAGTAAATGATCTTTGTTATACGTACAAACAGAGATGGGACATTACAGAGGTCACTAGATGATCTGGACACTCGTGTCAGTTCATTTAGCAGTTAACTGCTTAGTCACTCAGGTAAGGATTCCCTCTGTCCAAAGGATTAAGAAGTTAGCTGGCACAGCCATATTTGCTGGGAATGGCAAAAGTCATAAAGTCAGCAAACTGCTTGACAAAGATCCCGCAAAGCTGAGCCACATGATGGATGCTGTTTTGATTTTGATCTCTGCCTGTTGCATGCTTGAGGGACTTTTAGTATTTGTACAGTTTGGAGATATTTAGGTTGATGGAAACTTTCTTATGAATCATTTATGCCTTTCCCCAGGAGTATTGTTTCTAAGCTTCCCCAGGAAAGTCCTGAACATACTACTGCTCCCACTTTTAGGAGGTTATTCTTATCTACTTGAAGGTCTTCTTTGTGCCTTGGAGGTTATGACACACATAAAGAAACCAAAGGTCTCTTTATGAGGCTGTGAGATATTTTTAAAACATCTGTCCTTGTACTTACTCAGGAACAAGATGATCAAAACAAAGTAAATTTAAAAAGGTTAACAAGATTCAGTGGGCTAGAGGAGTTGGCCGCAGATCAGATTGCAAGTCTCTTCCCACTATTCACTTACACAGTTATATGGCATATACAGCAACAAAGTTAGATTAGCTGAAGTTACGTCTGCCCTACACAGAGACTTATATTGATGGGCAAAGAATGCCATAGAAAAATGGTTTGAAAAAATGAGATGTCAGGACCTCCCTTTCTTAGAAAAATTAGCACATGTAGAGACACTGTGATGTCATATGACCAAAGATCAAAAGAAGGCCAGAATTAGACATATTAACAAATTCCATAAAGATAGAAAATATAAACATTGTATTATACCACAATTTGAATAATAACTCTAGTAGCTTTGGCCTGAGAATTTTTCTTGGGCGCTCTGACCATTAAGAGTTTATAATATACTGCTTGGGATGTGGCAATCTTCTTGGTCTTGTTTTGGTCTAGTGTCCTTGTAGTCACAAAAGCTACTGGCCTGAGAATAGGCTGTCATATGCCTCTACATTCTTAAAAAATGGTTTATAGGGTTGATGAGTAAAAATGTCTGTAAAAGGTAATGTTTATCAGTGATGATTAAACTTGAGGGAAATGATTATAAAAGGTAACTGTTCTGTCATGGTTTATCTATGATGACTGAAATATATGCAAGAGGAAGTAAAACACATGTCCAAAACCAAAAATGAGATAATATATGTTTGGGGGCAACATGATTCTATCCCTGCTTATTGAATTCTGTATAAATAAAGACACACACACTCTGGCTGCTAGTCAGTCAGACTGCAAGAGTCTCCTGATCATCATGGCTGGCTATCCTTCCCTCACTGACACCTTACCTTCTCTCTGGGACCTGGCAACCACCAGGGATTGCCTCTGGCAGTTAGAGAAGGGCACAGTGGATGTGGGATCTTATCATAGAAGTGCTGTCTGTATATGTAAAGGGTACATGCCTGGGTCCAACCTTGACTAGAATTCAAGTCCTGAGATGGGAAGGGTGTCGGCACAAAGAAAAATTCTGCCCACCAGGTGGATTGCACTCAAGTGGCCCCAAATAGATAAAGCTACCTATATTTATACTTCAATTGAGGTTTTTTTTTCTACCAGACTTACATGAACAGCTTTATTATTGGCCCCTATTTTTGACTTTTAAGAAATACATCCTATTTTAAGAAATACATATATAAAAGCCCCCATTGTTCCTCTTTATGCTTCCCCAAATACACTTTCCCACCCCTGCATAACCTTGTTCTAGACACAGAGTTCAGCAATTTCACAGGCTTAACTGAATATGGAGCCAGACACATCCTGCTCTCACAGCACTTATGTCAGCCGGCAGCTACTTGTAGTTACAAAGTTAAAAAATAATGGACATGGGCATAGTGCTTTAAGGACAATAATATTCAAACCCAAACAATTCCTCCATGTCTGCAAGATATACTTTTATACAGTTCCCTTTTCCACAACAGGGTCCCATGTCTCAATTTTACCATAAAAGTCAGACTTTGATAAGGCACTCCTTGCCCATTCCACTATACCATACTTTCTTCACCAATATACACTCCTGTGTATGATACAAGATAGAACTATCGGTCCCAGATTTTACATTGCATTTTCCCCCATTGAGTCATATTAGATCTTATCATTGATTCTTCATGCTTGGTGCCCAAGGAACTTACTCTCAACAGTTGACACTAAGTGTATTCCTGAGGCTTTTCCTCTATTCTGTGTGTGCACGCCCTGCTCTCCTTTCCAGAACTGTGAAACACAGTTCATGTTCCAAGTGTTGTGTTCTCACGTGTACCTGACTGTCTCTATTGGGTCTGAAGAGTTCCCAGGGTTAGGAGTTGTAGTTAGTAATTCTAGATAAGAGATTTGAGAAGCATTAGCCCCCTGCTGAATTTTAGGGGAAAATATTTGAGAAAGAACAGAATTTCCAGGGAAAATTACAGCTATTGCACATGTGGCTGACAAAGTAAAACTAAAAACCACCCAAAGAATCAACAATGTAATGAGAGAGAAAAGAGCCTGCAAGCTTCATGGATTCTGCAAATTCCTGCACTGTATCATGGTCTACTGGTCCTTGCCAAGTGAAAATCTATTTCCACAGGTGTCTTGCCCCAAGGAAATCCATTGGACAGGTAGTCATATGCTGATCCGAGACTAGGCTGCATGACTCCTAACAGGTACACTGACCAGTGAGCCTACCATTGCAAGGAGTAGGACTGGCCATTTATCATTCCATCACGCCAGAGAATGCTAAAGGCCTGGAGGAGATGAAGCAAAAGGGAAAATATGCTTTCTCTCAGCCTTCCTGTGAAAAGCTGGCGAAAGGAACCTTCAGGGCATGGAAGTAGTGTTCTATTAAGATAAAATTGTTTTCTTCCTATTCTTAACATCCAGCATTACATATCTCTTTTTACCTTTTGGCTTGAGGCTCATTTTCTTTATGCTGTAAAAGAGGATTTCCTCTTCAATGAAGGAAAGCTCTTGCAGATATGTTTGGACATGGGTGTCACGTGCTGCTATGTACATTCATGCATTGACCACTGGCCATTTATTTTAGAAATGGTATTGTCAGCCATTAAACACGTGTACCTCAAGTTGTGCTTTGGAAACAAATAACTATTAGGGGGCTCTTTTCATTCTCTCCCTTTATGTCTAACACCCCACAGTAGTGCTATCACAGACTGGAAGGTAGCATACAAGAAGTAACAAAAGTTAGACAATCACCAACTAAAGAAATTATGCAAGGTGCCATCTTATCAAACGTGAAAATTGTGAGGACTAAGTCCGAATCCACAAGTATCAATTGAAGTAAGTTTCATTTTGCAGTATGCCCGGGACTGGCCAGTTTAGCTGCCAGTCTCCCTAAGCTGAGATTTTAGAAAGCAGTCCCTGCCAGTCTCTTGAAGTTCCTCTTCTAGGGAAGAGAAAGGGTTTACAGAGACAAGAGAGTTGGGCTATTACACACTGTTAGAAAAATACAACAAAGGAGAAGGGACAGGGTAAGAATGCACATCATGTGAGTGGGGTTGCAAGTTTAGTATAGGTTAAACAAAACATGTCTTGCAGTTTACATTCGATCTAAGAAACAGGAACTAATTCTCTCCTCTCTCTCTCTCTCTCTCTCTCTCTCTCTCTCTCTCTCTCTCTCTCTCTTGAGACAGAGTTTCTCTGTGTAGCCTTGGTGGTCCTGTAACTTGCTCTGTAGACCAGGCTGGTCTCGAACTCACAGAGATCTAACTACCTCTGCTTCCTGAGTGCCAGGATGAAAGGCATGTGCTGCCACTGCCTGGATTCAGGAATTTATTCTTAATTACAAATAGAAACCTTATTTTCAAGGACTTAACACAGGACAAACAGGACCTTATTCTTAACTGTCTTCACTGCAAACCAAAACCTGCAAAGTACATTGTTCCTGTTTTGATGTCACACGACGGCTTCTGAAATGGTTCCATAAGCACAGACTATTTTATTTATTTTATTCTACTGTTTGTAAAGATCCTTATGAAATTGTAAGAGCTTTGGATTTGGGTGTCTGGAAGGTCATGCACAGGGTCCTTTTTCTATACGCTCTTAGCATTATCTGATTCTCTTGCCCGAGCTGATATAAATCAGTAATTTGATTATTAAAAATTCCCCTCCCTTCTGGTAATTTTTATTTTCTAAGTGCATCAAAGCTTAATTAGTCCATGGCTTGGTATTGACTGTGCCTTATTGCCAGGATGGGTTGTCATATTCACTGTTATGGTGCGGTCCCCTGGGGAAATGATAGGTATTTAAGGACCAATGTAAAAGGAAGAAAGGAAGGAAGGAAGGAAGGAAGGAAGGAAGGAAGGGAAGGAGGGAAGGAGGGAGGGAGGGAGGGAGGGAGGGAGGGAGGGAGGAAAGAAGGAAGGAAGGAAGAGAGAGAGAGAGAAAGTATTTTAGCCAGTTTCAAGCAACAGAGAGATTTAGAAGTGGTTTGCTCTCCGGGATCTCTGGATTGGCCTCAGCTCCCTAATCCTTATGATCCCCCATTGAGTGTCACCTTCCTGTGTATGGGAATAATAGGGCCTTTTGACCTGACATTTTGGAAGAAGACAATGGAATGTCTTTCTTTTTCAAGAAAAAAAACCCTCTGGCTAAATAACATCATGACCTTCAAACATATTAGAAAGTCATACTTCCACTCTGAACAAAAGATGGGACTCAGCCCATTTCTAGCCGTCAACCAGAGTCTTGTAGTTTCAGCTCTAGGTGTGTTAGCTTCTCATCATGCAAGAGAGGTCCATTCCTAGTGATGTCCAAGCAGGGTAGTATTTAATCTAGCTACCTAACAGGTGTCAGCCTAAAGTTACCAAAAGCTCATTGTTAAATTCCATCCTGCCTCTTTCATGGGAAATGGCTAGGACTGGAAAATATCAAATATATAGCATATTCAATAGTATCTAAGGAAATTCAGATTACATGATAGATTGAAGCTAAGAAATACAATTTTATCTTACAGTTATACCAATATGTCTTTAGTATCTGTTAGGCCTCTATTACGCAGGAATAATTTTAGGCAACTTGTATAGTGGTATTTGCTCCACCCATGACCTTGGGCTATCCAGCCCCAAAGAGACAGTATGTGACTTCTTGCCTGCATAAGTGACCTCTTGCCTGGGTATGTGACCTCTTAAGAGGAGAAAGAGGGGTCATGTTCTGCTTCTTCTTGGCAGGATTGGACATATGATGGTCAGGTACATTCCCTCCCAGGCAGAACAGAGGATGACTTCTGCTGTTTACCCAGTTCTGTATTCGTGAGTGCATTTCCCCAATATATATCTCAATAAATCTCAATTACCCATTAAACAGACTCACATGGGTTGATCCTAACAAACTTGAGTATCCATTAAATCTGTTTTAAGTTACATTTTTTTCTAGAATCATTTTATAAGCCTTTAAAAAATGTTTACATTTTGTCCAAATCTTCACTTGCTTATGTATGTATCTCCTATTTTAGGACCACAGTTATCTTCAAGGGTAAAAAAATTTTGGCAGGATTAACAAAGGCCTACTATTGTGAGCTGTTCTTCACACAGGACAGGGCAAAAAGCAGAATATTGTCTCAGGTGAGACCAGCTTTTTGATATGTCTTAGCTAAATTTGTTATATGTAAAGCTACTTTATGATCCACCTTTGTGAGGTGATCTTTTAAAAATTTTACTTGTCTTTAGTTGATGTGTAAGCATTTAAAATACTATGACCAAATAGTGATCCACTTATTATTACACATACATGTGTGTCTTTTTCCAAGTGAGTGACACTCTGTGAAAGAGGATAATTCCAATTAATATTTTATACCCCACATTTTATACTGTTATAGTTTTAAATTTATAAAAAGTTGAGCAAGTTGTAGTGGCCCATACTTTTAGTCACTGTACTCAATAGTATTTTTATTAAGAGGGTCATGTTATCAAATGACCTCACAAATATACATAGAGGACCTCCTAAATATAACAAGCCTCAGTTCCTTTACCATTGCCTCTTATTGGATTAGACCCCCCCTTTAATGATGGAGTATAATCTTGTTCTGTCTAATTGCAGTAAATCTGGCTCTCTGTGGTCCCCCCCCCTTTATATACTATTTAGTGACTGCTATTTTTAGACTAAGAACTTCCTGGACCTCAGGATCTTGTAGTAATCCAAAGAAAAAGACAGGGAGATGTTGTTGGATCTCCTATCCCACCCTTCTCACTGTGACAGGCTGGCATGACCAACTGGTATTTCACTGTAAGTCCAACTTGGTGGATCTCTCTATTGAAGTACAATAAATCTTTATTATTTAAAATATGTAGTATGGCAACCGTAATGCTTGAGAGATAAGCCAAATGGACTTCTTTGATTTTAGGATGAGGGCTTCTATCCAGCCACTCAACATCAACCCCAAATGGACCTTGCTCTACTACTTGGCTTTTTACCCTACTGCTTGGATGCTAGTATTCTCTCCTTTACTGTCCCCCAGTTTCTAGCACCTCCTTTTTGGGTTTCTGACCTTATCAGAAATGACTTCGTTTTACCTGGGTTAGGCTCTGGGTTTTCCACAACAATTGTTCATGTTATCAAAGCTCTCAGTACTGGGTCTGGGACTCCCTAATGGGCTTGTATCTGAGTCCTCAGCCTTGATCCATTAGGTTCCTTTTGTGGAAAGATGTCAGCTGTGGTCACTGTTATGAAAGGAGCCACATTTCCAAAGGGTTTTGGGAACTGAACTCAAGGCTTTTGCAAAAGCAATACATGCTGTTAACCACTGAGCCATCTCTTAAGCTCTGTTAATTTTCCTTTTTGTGTGTGTATAAACTGAGACTTATAACAGATGATGCTGTAGAAGGAAAGAGCCAAGCTCCTCTGCAGCTTGATAATTTTGTTGTACACTGTGAAAATGTGTCTTTGCCAAGGTGCCTTCTGATTGGTTTAATAAAGAGATGAATGGCCAATAGCTAGAAGAGGTTAGGTAGGATTTATAGGAGGGGCGGGGGGGGGGGGAGGGAGATGAATCTAGGGTGGGGAAGATACCACAGGACTAAGAGGAAATAGGAGGTGCAAGATGGAAGAGAGGTAAAAAGCCACAAGACAAAAATGTAGATTAATAGAAGTGGGTTAATTTAAATTATAAGAGCCAGTGGGACAAGCCAAAGCTATAGGCCAAGTTTTCATAATTAATAATAAGTCTCCATGTTGTTTGGAGGGAGCTGCTGGCCCAAAGAAAAATCCGCCTACACCTCTCTCCCATTCCAGACCTAAATAACCCGAGTTCTAAGCTCTCAGCACATAACTGCCCCAACACAAGGTGGGGCATTGATTGTACGGGTCTCCTAAAGCACAGGCTAAAATCAACCTGAGTTAGAGCCTTATATCTCATCAAATACCATCACTGAGCTGCTGCACTTACTTATCCCTCTCCTCTAAAGTTTATGAAAGTAAAAAAAATTTCTTTGTTCTGTGGGTTGCTGTTGTATCCCCTATCCCAGCTTCCCCATTGGAAGTTACCAAAGGATATTTCATCAGAGAGAAAGGGGCTAAGAATTTTATTAGTCTTCTAAATCTTATGTCACATCACCTGTTTAAAAAAAAAAAAAGACCCCAGATCTCCTCCAGATGGAAGAAATAACTTCTTCCTTGTCCTCTGGAGTATCAAAATGACCTGAACAAGGCAACATATACCTCACTAAACTCAAAATGTTAGAAATACCTTATCTCACTCCAGCTGGCAACCAAAGAAAAGGTCCTGAGCAAGGTTTCTAGATGGCTGGTCAGACACCAAAATGGTAGGAATTAGAGGACAAATATAATCTTCTTTGTTTCAAAGGTTGGAGGTAAACCAAAAACCAAATCCTAAAAACTACTATGTGCTACTTTACATAATACAGTTTTTATGAAATAAATGTAGAATACTATATCCTATTGATGTTCAATACTCTGAAAACCAAATTCCGTTCCCTCCACTAAGATACCACTTGAAAGCCAATGATGTGAAAAGGAAAGACAAGAGGGTCTCCACTTTTTAAACATAAAAATTCTCAGTAGCCACTGAGAACCAGTCCCCTCAAACCCCAAGCACAGGTTCAGCTTGCCCCAGGCAGCCGTGCCTCCTCTTCCTAAATAATCATGACTCCTCCATGGAGAACCTAAGAGAGCAAGAAAGCCTTGCTGCCATGACTCAGGGGAAACAGCTTTGTCCCCTGATCTGGGCCACCAAAATGTGTATCAGATTCAGATGTCTGTCTTACTGCTGCTTTAAGTGACCAAAATGTCAGGAGTTGGTGGAAGAAAAGCATTTTTTTTCTGTCTTACAGGAAGTTAGGGTCATGACAAGCATTCATGGGAAAGAGACAGGCACATTAGACAATAGGCAGAGCATCGACATGTTTTGCTTGCAGCTGACACGTGTCTTTTTATCATCCTGTCCACATACCACTTTGTTTCCACCGCCAGGGACCCATCCTTGCATTTTATTCTTGACAGAATCATTGGTTTTCTGCCCATTCATTCTTGTGTTTTTGGTTTAGTTTGAATCTGAAATTTATACCATTTGGACATGTGGCCTATAGCTGGTGACCTCATTTTAAAGTCATGTGGCCCGGATGGCTCAGTTTAGTCACTAGAGACAGGCCTTTATTAGTTATAATCTTTCCCTGCTTCTGTCCCATAATCTTTGGTTCCTGCTCTTAACTCCACATTAGAGGCATCAGGCACCCATTCCTGTGGCTCCAGAAGCCATGATTTCTCCATTATGTTAGACAATGTCCCCTGAAACTGGGAACTAAAATAAATCTCTTCTCCCCTAGGTTGCTTCTCATAAATATTCTGTTACAAGAAGAAAAGAAACCAACATAGAATACTGATGCTGAGAAGCAGAGTTGTCGCTTTGAGAAACATGGTGACATAATTCACCAACCATTGGGTCTTGTTGATGTGCAGACTCAGGAGGGGTCTGAAGCAGTAAGACAGAGAAGCCCTTTGAACATCAAGTCATTCCAGTGCATCTCTCTCATAAAAGGGTACAACAATGAGAAACTTCACTGTGAAGGATTCTTTACAAATGTGAGTCAATGATGGGAACGCTAACAAGTAATTATAAACTTAGCAAATCACAAATCAAACCTGATAAGTCAGTGAATTCCACTTGCAATTAAATTTTATGGGATTTAAATATTTAAGTTGAATGTTGGTATTTGATTTCAAAATAGTCTGGATTTTGGTAAAAACATGAGTAGGATATATTATTCTACATTTGTAAAACCTACATTACATAAAGTAGTATCAGAACAGCCATACATGCTTAATATCAGTTTAATGTTTTTTTGTGATTTGACTGTCATTGACCAATATCCTTATATTATAAAATGAAATATTGAAGAATTTAAAATTCAAGGATTATTGTGCAAAATTAATTTAAATTTAATACTAGAAATACATGGAGGAAACTCTGAAAAATGAACATCAAGCAAAAAAACCCAAAGCATAAGCCTACATGAATGTGATCAGAATCATTATTTTTACTTGCTTGTGGCCAAAGGCAGTTGCTCATCCTTCACTAAAAGTTTTATGTTTTAAGTAGATGCTCCAAGAAACTCTTCAAAAGCTTTTAGAAATAGTTCCCTTGCAAATTTTGAACTCATGAAAAATTCCCAGGCAGTCAAAGATGCCGATCCTAGAAAAGATAAAATGAATCCATGTCAGCTCCTGAAGACATTTCTTAGTTCCATTAGGCAATAACCATTGGTCAAATTTATTTCATTTGCTTCCTATCAATTAACATTAAAATCATCACTTCACAAAGAAAATTTGATTTCTTTTATAGTATTATATCATTTTGCAATACCTGACCTGAATGTTTAGTGTCATGCTTTCTAAGTGGTGGAATCATAAATGATGAGGAAAAGTATACATGGGATGATCTTATATTATGGGTCATAGCTTTTAACCATTTCCATAATCATACTAAATTTATTAAATAAAATATTGCATGTCTACAAGAAAATGAGATGATTCTAATACAAATCTTTCAAATATTATCCATCAACTGAAGATTGGCCTACTGTTCATTGTGTGTAGGGAAGCTGCCTGCTGACTGACAGTATTATACCACAATGAAGGATGAGGTGAGAAGAAAAAGATCAACTGACTGGAGCACTAACATATTTAGTGGATCTGATAGTCTAATGCCAAAGTTTTCCACAAATTTGAACATAATCCACTCATGTCTAATTTATTTCATTTATAATTTAGGGACTCAAAAAAGTTTCTCTTTACAAAAATAGTAATAGTATATATGTTTAGTTTATCTCAAGGTCCCAGAGCATAAGTATAAAATGGGATGACATGGTAATCTTCAAACATTTAGTTAATGAAGCCTGTTTTTCACTGTTTTGCCATTATATAATAAAGGTCTTCTTTCTTGGCTAGTAGTATTGGATTAAAAGCATCCAATGAGTCAGGTGGATAGTGACTTCATTAAGAATGGCAAATTTTCTTTTGAAATTCATTTGTGTTCTTTAGACTTAAGAGTAAAGTAAAGTAGAATGTATAAAAAAGAGAAGTTTTCAAGAGTGAAATAATGATTTATGTGAGTATGTGGGTTTTATGTTTTATATTTCAGCTGTTTTACAGATGTCCAAGTTCAGTGTGGCATCCAAATGAAAAGACAGGCCATAAGTAAATAATTGTAGTTGCTCAATTGTCTTACCATCTATCAATAGTAATAACTTCTAAGGAAATGAAAAATGTATCACATTTTTAATGTAGGCTGACTGAATATATTTCTACTTAAACTAGTTTATGGACACTCCCAATACATACAATACAGTCCTAATTTTCTTCTGGCATTCTTTGAACATTTTTACCTGTCAGTCTATCAGTATCACCAAGAGCTGTGAGTGACAGCAGGACCGTGTTCTGAAGAGAAGTGAAGTTGGTAATAAAAGGGGCTATGTCAGTATCAACAAGAACACGAGGCGGCAGACCCTTCTGAAAGTTGTATGTTCTATTCATGGTCGTAGGAAGGTAGGTTGCAGCCAAGTAATTTACAGTAATAGCCCAGTTTTCCTCAAACTTGGCTTCTTGGCCAGAATAATAGGCATATCTAAAAGACGAATAGACAAAATTATCGTTTATGATTAATTTCCTCAGAATTTAAATCTCACTTGGCAGAAATCATCCAGCACCAAGAAATAAAATCCAAAGATTATTTTGAAAGGAAGTTCAATAGGCCCATGAATTTGGCTTGTCTTTCCAGAACTGTGTAGATAGCTAAATAAAATTTAAATCTGAATCTGTGAAGGGTTATCCAATTAGTCACCTCTTTTTAATATTTGACTTTCCATTTATGTTATTCCCTAGGCACACTATACTTGACATGTAGTAAACATGTTATAATATAGTGTGGCTATGTAACAACAAATAGGAACGTGGCCTGGTGTCACATGCTTACAATTCACACCTGGGACATGAAACAAGAAGATCATGGGGCCAAGCCCTTTTTCAGCTGCCGGTTTGGGATGCATGAGATCCTTTTTCAAAAAAAAAAAAATGTATTTATTATATAGTCGTGTATGCAAGGCAGAAGAGGACACCAGATCTCACTGTAGATGGTTGTGAGCCACCATGTGGGTGCTAGGAATTGAACTTAGGACCTCTGGAAGAGCAGACAGTGCTCTTAACCTCTGAGCCATCTCTCCAGCCCTGAGATCCTTTTAAAAAAAAAAAAACAGATAAAATAAACAGAAAAAGAAAGAAAGAAAAAATACATTGTGCCTGTTAGTGTTTGTTAACCTTGAGTTAGAAGACAAATATGCCAAAAGTTATTTCTGCTATCTGAGAGGTTCAACTTTTATACAAATTATTATTATTATTTTTTTAAAGAAACGAAGCTTTTTAAGGAGAATAAAACCAGAGACATAAGGAATGTTCTAGAAAGAGTGATAAGAATGTCATGCATTTTGCTTTAGGTGGTGGTTTGACCAGGCTCGCAGTGGCCAACATTCATTCAGCTGAATAAATACCTAAATCTGTGTGCATTGCTACATGTCAGCTGTACCTTAGTTCATAAAATCAACATGCGAAGATTGATCCTAAAGTATCACTTCTTAAGGTCAGCCTTGCCTGGTTGTAAACACAAGCGCCTTTGTCCTCTCAAATGGGAAACAACAGTAGCTGCTGACTTTGATGCGCACAGTCTCCAGGTCTTGACTTCACTCTGGAACAGGGGACTGAAAAATGTCTGCTCTGCAAGACAGCTGAGCTCAAGTGGAAGGGTAAAGTGTTTGCCACAGGCTGTGAGCAGTTAGAGATTTGGTTGGTCAATAAGCTGGACGATTTTCTTAGAGGCATGCTCACTGTACGAAACCTCAGAAGGAGTCTGGTTTTCTAAGTGCTGGTCTTTAAATGTAACAGACAACCAAGTTAGCCAGATGTGGTGGGGAGCCTCTGAGATATAAGAGCTGCCAGAACAGAGTATTAAGGAGAAAATAAAGCAAAGGACAGTTGAACAAAGGGGAGTCCAACTGTTTCCAAACTCCCCCCAAAATTAAAAATTCGGGGTAAATGGCCAAGATTTTGAAAATTACTTCCCATGTTCCTGTATTTACCTAAATCCTCATACAATGAGGATAAAATCATAAAGGATATGCATATGTGAAGTGTCTCAAACATTTTCAGCTCCTCTCTACCCATCCTCAGTTGACCAGAACATGAGCCCTAGCAGGCAAAGCATACCAAGAAAGGCATAGAAATACAATGAGAGTTGTGACAGAGAGGGAAAGCAGAGAAAATCCTTAATAATGAAGGCATACTGCAGCATCTATGTCCATTTTCTCGACAGACAGGTGCAAATGAGTTACTCTGAAGCAGACCTCATTACAAGGAAGTCTATGGACAGAATCCATAATGCTTTGAACAAATTTAGGAGGTTGTTCCTCAGTTTATCTGTTCGATGACCAGCAAGGTTACAGACATGAAGTATTAAGATACAAAAATCACAGATGAGGACGATCTCAAAGGAGAATAAGATAGTTAGGGAAAAGTATCAAGACCAAAGATGTTCAAACGGGAACCCTAAACCAGTGGGCCCTAGAGAAATGCATTTTCCCCAGGAATCTCATGCTGGGGGAAGAGAGGTTGTAAATAAGGGCCTGGCCTACCAGGACAGACTCACCTATCAGGAAGAGATTTCATGCCATTCTGAAAGCATATATCTCAGTTAAGCCTGCTTATGTGTGTTTCCTGGCTTGCTTTCATTCTTTCTTCAAAGCTGCAACACTGCCACAGGAAAAGTGGAAGGACTCGAGGACTTTTGCCCCCTGTTTTGCCCAAGTGTACATAAATTTGTTTTCTCTACCACCTAAAGAAAGTTGCCTAACTTCTTTGAAACCTGGGGAAACTAAGGTGGTAGGTTTGATAGATTTATGTGGCCAGCGACAATACACGTAGTGATTTCAACTACAAAAATGTAAGCTCCAAGTATCAACACAGATAGCAGCCCTGGACTACTCTATCCAGAGAACACTGCTTACACTTAAGTGTAAGAATCAGTTAAGCTAAATCATGACTTCCTATGGCGAGGTTTCAAAAGCTGATACCTGAAAGTGTAAATAAAATAGAAAGTGCTACGTCAGTGCGTTTGGACAAAACCATGGCACTTGCAAGCAGGGCTTTGTGGCTGATGACTAGAATCTCAGCTACTCTAGAAGCTGAAGCAGGAGGATAACAACTTCAAGTCCACACTGTGGTACAGGTTGACATCAAGACCAACCCAGACAGGTCAATGTAGCCAGACACTGTCTCAAGATAATCATTAAATAAAAGGGTGTGGGATGGAGTTGCAGCTCCCAGGGAGGGCTTGCCTGGGGATGCGGGGATGCATGAGGCCCTGAGTTGGTTCAATGCCCATCACCATTAGAAAGAAAGAAAGAAAGGAAGGAAGGAAGGAAGGAAGGAAGGAAGGAAGGAAGGAAGAAAGAAAGAAAGAAAGAAAGAAAGAAAGAAAGAAAGAAAGAAAGAAAGAAAGAAAAAGCATATGAAGGAAGGAAAAGGAGTTTGTCTCATTTTGAGTACAAGTTTGAGGCAGAATAAATCTGCACCCTGTTTGTAAAGCAAACAATCACCTCTGAGCAGCCGCAACCAGGAGGCTCAGACTGGTAGCAACTGTTCATGCATGAAACATCACCACTGACATACCAACTTAGGTTGAGAACACATGAACACATGGGCATCCCAAAGTCATACCTAGAAACATACCAGAAACAACAGGCATGTAAAATTATTGAACATGCCAAACCACCAAATGATTAAAAATAGCCACAACAACAAAACAAAAAACAAAAACACAAACCTCAGCTCAGGATCACATACAAGGAAGGAAAATTCCTGGTACAGCATGCTGATATCACTGATGCTTTAGACACACGCATTGTGGGATTTACAGGCAGGCTCTAAACTTTTGACTGTTCCTGATTTCAGTTCAGCAAGGTACCTGCTCCTTGACATGAACCATTCAAAGTGACCAGACTGGCCCTGCTCCTCCTCGCCCTGAGTCTCCCTCAGCTTTGAACCAGCTCTGCTTCTGCAAACCTCCAAGAGCTCAATGGGTGGGCTCCTTGGGAAGTACAGAAACTGACTCTCTTTACCTCTCTGTAGGTATGTATCTGAAGGACAACGCATGATCTTGGAATGAACATTAGTAATTAAGATTGGAGTTAAAGAGACCATGACTGTCAAAGGCCGTAACGTACAAGCAAACATAGGAGGGCATAGTACATTGCAGGAACAAAACTGGCCAAGCATAAAATTTAGTGTTATTTAATACATTCTGACACTGTGGAAAAAAACACAAATGGGTCCATTTAAGTTTAGGGTTTGTTTTTTAAAATAGTCTGAATAGAACTGAGATTTCTTTTTTAATTACTTCTTTTATTTTTTTTTTTTTTTGAAGTTAGGATACATTGTTTCTCCCTTCTCTTTCCTCCTTCCAAGCCTTGCTATAAAATCCTTCTAGCTCTCTTACAAATTCATAGCCTTCCTTTAGGTCAGTTGTAATATATGCATACACACACACACACACACACACACACACACACACACACACACACATCCCTAAATACATAAATATAACCTGCTCAGTCTGCATAGTGTTATTTGTCTATATATGTTCAGAGCTGATCATTTGGTATTGAATAACTAGTTGGTGTGCTCTTCCCTGAGGAAAACTATTTTTCCTGCTCAAGCTGAGTTTTATTAATTAATTAATTAATTTGGGGGGGGGGTTGTTTCCAGACAGGGTTTCTCTGTGTAGCTCTGTCTGTCCTAGAACTCAACCTGTAGATGGCTAGCCTTGAATTCCGGCACCCATCAGCCCCTCCCCACCCCAAAGGGCTAGGATCCAAGGTGTGCGTCACCACTGCCTCTAGAGGGGCACAGAGGTCTTGCTTAGACTCAGCTACCTTTTACTACACCTGAGTTGGCACTAGATATGAAACAGGGCTTTTTGCTCAGTTCAGTGACTTCAGGGACAGTTTATATCCCCCAAAGATGGGGAGTTTCCTCTTTAAAGGAAGTGAACCTACAGAGCAGGGAGTCACAAGGAATATGAACATCAGACTTTCTATCCACTAATTATACAATATTAAGTGCCAGACTTAACAGAAAAGATCCAGACTCAGCACCAACAAAATGGAAGTTAAAGTTATGTTACATTGACAAATTGAAAGGTTTATTTTATTATTCTTAATATTAAATAATACCCAATTATTATTTTATTAAGTGAATGGTAACATTTTAATAACTGTCGGTAAAGATTTATTAGCACTAAAGGAAATGCTAAGGGAAGAAAATCCCTGAAGTTCAGGAAGTAGATTACAATAATCAAAAATAATGTTTTGCTATAATTAATGAAGGTAGAGTCCTTATAGTTACATAATTTAATAACCAAAAATTTCATGATGTTTGATTTTAGATCAACTTTTAAATGAATCTGACCTGTTCTAAATGAAAGAGTTTGGATGTATAAAACCTTAAGAGAAAGAAAATATGTCTAAAAAGTAAAACCTCTAGTCACTATAAATTTTAAATGTTTTAAATACTCACAATTCCTACAGTCAGAGTGCTATTGTTTTGGGGCCTGGAGAGATGGCTCAGTGGTTGAAAGCACAAGCTGCTCTCTCAGAGAACCCAAGTTTTATTCCCAAAGGAGCTGGGTTTGGATTCCAGAACCCACATGGTTGCTCACAATCATCTGTACAGTCCCAGGAGATCCAATGTCTTCAGGAGTACAGGCATGTAAATGTGCACAAAAACATACATACAGGTACAACATTCATACAAAGAAAAATATAATTTATAGTTTGTATTCTTCTGTTGATTATTGATTTTTTTTACTCACATGAAAATGTTCTAAATGTAGAAAAGTAACCTATAACAAATACTGCAACTTGACCACCACGATTCACAAGGTAATGTAATCCCCTTCTCTTAGATATTACAGTGTGTGCATTAGTACATCTACCTACGTGTGTGTGTGTGCATGCCTGTGTAGGGGAGTGTGCGTGCAAGTGGATGTCAGAGTACAACCTTAGGTGTGATCCACCTTTGTTTTTTGTGGGTGGTTTTTTTGTTTGTTTGTTTTTGTTTTTGTTTTTTTGGTTTTTCAAGACAGGGTTTCTCTGTAGCTTTAGAGACTGTCCTGGAACTCACTTTGAAGACCAGGCTGGCCTCGAACTCAGAGATTTGCCTCCCAAGTGCTGGGATTACAGGCATGAGCCACTACTGCCCAGCTGTTTTTCCTTTGAAATGGGGTGTCTCAGTGGCCTGCACTTACCACAAAGCTTGGGCTGACCAGTGAGTGCCAGGAACCCTCCAGTTTTCATCTCCCTAGCATGAGTATAATAAATACATAACTGCTGTGGGATGTTCAAGTATGTCAAATGTGTTGCTCTGATTGGTTAAAATAAAACACTGATTGGCCAGTAGCTAGGCAGGAATTATAGGTGGAACAAGCAGAGAAGAAAATTCTGGGAAGTGGAAGGCAGAGGACAGAGATACTACCAGCCCCCACCGTGACAAGAAAGATGCAAGGTACTGGTAAGCCATGAGCCATGTGGCAAAATATAGATTAATAGAAATGGGCTAAATATAAGAGTAAGAGCTAGACAATGGTAGGCCTGAGCTAATGGCCAAACAGTTTAAATAATAAAAGCGTCTGTGTATTCATTTTATAAGTGGGCTACCAGACTGCTGGGGCTTAGTGGGACCTGGAGAAAAGCTCTCCAGCTACAACATACCACAGTGCTTGGTTATTTTCACATGGGTTCTGGGAAATGAACTCATGTCTTTGTGTTTACATAGAAGAAGGGGTTTACCACTTGCGCTATTTTCCCAGCTCCTGTTTCTCAGATTTTTTTTCCTCCCCTTTCCTGAAATATATTCTAAGTTTTCCCTTCACCACTACAACCACCAGTGATTACACTAGCAGCGGGGTGATGGTAGCGCACGCCTTTAATCTCAGCACTCAGGAGGCAGAGGCAGGCAGATCTCTGTGAGTCCGAGGCCAGCCTGGTCTACAAAGTGAGTTCCAGGACAGGTACAAAGCTAGAAAGAGAAACCCTGTCTTGAAAAACAACAAACAAAAAGATTAAAAGTCACAATCATTCTAAAAGAAAATGAAAAAAAAAAATGATTAAACCATGCTGGTTAGTTTGAGTCAACTTGACACAAGCCTGGACATGTCCCAGGAAGAAGGAATTTCAATTCAGGACTTGTATCCATCAGATTGGCCTGTGTGGCTGTGGTTATGAAGCGTTTTCATGATTGCGCATCGACTCGGGTAGTCCCAATCCACTGGAGGCCATGCCATCCCTGAACAGCAGGTAGTCTTGAGTTATTACAAGAAAGTTAGCTGAATGAAACAGTACTCCTCCATGGTCTCTGCTCTTGTTCCTGTCCCCAGTTCTTGCCTGAGCTCCTGGTGTCCCTTGATGATAGACTATATCTTGTAGGCTGACACAAACTATTTCTTTCCAGAGTTGCTGTTGATCATGGTTTTCAGTCAAAGCAATGGGGAAAAAAATCAAACTAAAACAGAGACAAAAACTCTTTCTTACCTGTCTGCAAAGACAACAAGAGGATACTCCAGGGAGGAGGTATGAGCAGTCCATAAGTACTTCAAAAGGCCTTCGAAGTCACTAGAAGGCAGCTGCATGTACTAAGGCATAGAGGAAAAAGTGTTATGTGGGCAGCTATCCCTCAGATTCTACCAGGCTCAGAGATGTGAACTGAAAATGCTGTTATTAAATGCCACGCCTTAGTGCCTAACAACAAAAGAGAAAACATCCAGTACTTTTCAGTAAAGCATATCATCTAGTTAAAGTGAACTTTAAGTATCTGCAAAATGTCCATGGTTTACACTGGACAGAACCATTGTCAATTTTTTTTCTGTCAACATTATTAAAATTCTCATAAAATTTTCAAAGTGATAAAAAAATGTTTGAAAATTAAATTGAATTGTATCTAAAGAGATGAATTAACCAAAGAACTAGCAAATACGTATTTAAATCGTTAATGATGAGCTTCTTCTATGCTTGATGAATGTATTCTATTTTGGCCATCAAATGGTTAGTTCAGAAAAACATATTGCTGTTTAGTTCCACCTACATATGAATGGTTATTAATTCAGTTCCAATAATTTGATAGACTAATCGAAAACAAGCATGTAATCTTGATTTTATACTATTTTACTAATGACCTAAATTCCCAATTACTCACATGCCTATTTAACTCTCTTAAAGTGGCCGCCATTTGTCGTATTTTTTTGTATTATGTATTTCTTTTTTTTAATTTATATATATTATAATTAACTTAATTTCACATATCAGCCATGGATTCCCCCACCCCCCAGCCCTCCCCCCAACTCTTGTTCCCACCTCCTCCAAGGCAGGGATTAATTCACATCTGTAAAAACAAAAGCCTCCTCAGCCCAGCCTGGTAGACTCAGCCAAGGAAGGTCCAGTCCCCTCCTCCCTACACCAAGGCTGAGTGAAGTGTCCCAGCATAGGCCCCAGGCTCCAAAAAGCCAGCTCATGCACCAAGGATAGGTGCCTGGGGGCCTCCCAAACAGTTCAAGCTAATCAACTGTCCATCAACTGTCCTACTTATCCAGAGGGTACCGTCCAGTTCCATGGGGGCTCCTCAGCCATTGGTTCACAGTTCATGCGTTTCCACTAGTTTGGCTCTTTGTCCCTGTGCTTTTTCTAATCATGGTCTCAATATCTCTCCCTCATACAATCCCTCCTCTCTCTCACCCATTGGGCTCCCAGAGCTCCACCTGGGGCTCAGTCATGGATCTCTGCATATTTTTTTACTTGCAGTGGGAACAGATGGATTTTGTGTTAGTACTGTATGAGAACAGTGGATTTCTAAGGCATGCACTATATTTCTACATTACTTATGAGTAAAATATCTGTTTAAAATTTACATTTTAATATTAAGGAAATTATACGATACATGAAAACAAGCCTTCACAAAAGACTTTCACAAAAAGCCTTGTCTCCGAGTGTCTGAGGAGTTTGGTATAAGGCTGAAAAGAGGAACCTTAAAAAAAGCAGTCCACTTGTCCATTGTTTCACCAAAGAGCTTTCGGCAGTCAGAAACATCATAGCAAAACTTGGATTGATCCAGGGGTGGTGGTAAAATCTTGATTTGGTCTGATGATATCCCCAGTATGCCAGAATCAACAGCAGCAAGGAAAGGTAGCACACTCAAAAAATAATTCATATCTGTAAAAACAGAAGCCTCGTTAGCCCCACAGCCAGTGGCAAATGCCAGAGCACATTGTGAGGAAGCATACATAAATCGTTAGGGGAAATTCCCAGATGGCAAGTCGTGAAGAAAATGATCAAATAAAAAATATTGAGGGAAATCAACTTACATTTTAATAGTCCTATAATTGTGAATGTATACCCACATACTGAAGTGCTGTATTATAATATTTTTAAGAAAAATTATAATGTATTTTTGATGGATTGGATACCACTCCTACTTAAAAGCATTAAATAAATAAGGGAAGAAAAGCTATCAAATTGTTCACAGAAAGGCACAAAAGTTCTCAATGAGATTACATTGCTGATTTTAACTTTTTATAAATAATCAAGCATTATTATGCATTCAGAAAATGCATATTTTATGATTCACAACTTAGTCTAAGTTTTATACATCATTATCCCTAAATCTTTTTATCCTGTTTCTCTAAAGCAGGAAATTTTGTCTCACAGCTCAATAAGCTTCTCAGGACTTCACACTTGCAGTTATAGAGAGGTAAGTCCAGCAGATTTAAATGCTTTAATTTAGTTAAGTAATTGGCTTGCACCCATTCTTAACATTCCAAATTACTGAGCCAATCAGATATCTAGAGCTATTGACAAGTCTGTTTATGAATTTTGAAAATAATGACTCAAGTTAGCACAAGGGAAATACCTATTGGTTCATACTATTTATGAGTCATTCCCCCCAAAAGTAAAAATCAATACAATGTCATTTCTAATTGTTTGCAAATTACTATAATAAATTTCTATGTAAATTAATTTCAAACCAAAACACATCATGAAAGAATTAGAAAATATGTTCAAGTTGGTTTTAGTATTGCAATCATGACTAAAGCCTTAGTTATAGATTGGCCAAATAAAGTATAATATTAGTCTGGCAAGTTTGTGAGTTTCAGTCTTTAGCAGTTTGTTTTTTTTTCCTTAACAAAATGGAAAAGCATTATTATCTTGGTTTCTCTTTTCAAAGATCTGTGTTCCCCTGGGAAACTGTCATGTCACTGACAGTGCTGGTCTCTAAAGGCCATGACCTTTGTAGTTCCTTGATTTAATCCTATGAAAAGTCTGATACATCCTTAAAAATCATGATTTGACTGGTCAGTCATGCCACATGTCATCAAGGCCACTGGTAGATAATGAAGTAGACTCATCTTGCAAAAGGAGAAGAACTGTTTCAGTTTTGTCTCCGTCTCTACGATTGGGGTTTTAATGTGTTCTTTGATGTAAAGGTACAAGTTTGCTAAAGTGAACCTACCAGCCCACCAACTGTCCACAGACACACACAGAGGGTCTCCAGGTTCATAGCCACAGTCTGTCTCTCCAGTGGGGTCAACTAATCTACCTAGAGGACAAAGAATGCACAGTTGTATTTGTTTATTATACAAATTTAAAATTGTTAAATATAAGCATTTAATGAATAGGTACAAAATTTTGCAGTTTACTTATGTTTTACTTACCATCATTTTTATATATTTTTTCTCATCTCTCAACCAAATTATTTTCTGTTTTTCAGCCATATCAAGCTTTTGACTTTTAATTTATAAGCTATAGGTAGTTTAATTTACATAACTTCACATTTTACTGCCTTTTCTAGCTGCTAATAAAAGTCACAGGAGCCATAGTCGCTCACAGAAAAGGAGGTAGGCTAATGGTCAAGCCAAACCGTAGCTCTACATTTTCTAAATTACATGAACCTGTGCATGTCTGTTTGCACCATACTGTAAAGTGGAGATAACAACATTCGGTATCCATGAGATTTCTACATAAGTTAAGAGAAGTTATCAGAAGTATTTTACATGCTGACTATCCATTATGTAAACATCAGAACATCAGAAAATAATCTTTCTTTTTCTCCAAAACTAGCACCACTCCCCTTCTCCCTTCTCCTTCCCCCATCTAATTTTTTACTTGCTGAGCAATGAGTAAGCTGTGTAAGTTGGGCATTGGGCACCAATCTCCTCATGCACTTCTTCTATCAGCCAGAAAGAACTATCCTTTCATAAATGAATATGTTTCCCCAAAACATCTTCCATGGATATACACTGAAAAGAGCTCGGTTTCCAAGAAGAAGCAACCAATGGCACAGACCACCATTAGCAAGACATCACTCGTTCATAATTTCATGCGTATGATCCGGTAAAGGCAATTAGGACTCACAAGAAGGTTAATATAATCTGACATCACTCCTGTTTATAAGTAATACCCCCTTGTGTGTTCATAGGAACAGGAAGAAATGTGTAGTTAGCAGTGTGGTGGTAACTATTTTGAAAATACTCAACAAATTAGAGAAAGGATGTGTCTTTTTGCTTGGTCTCTATACCTGTGTGTCATTGAAGTGTCTGGTAGAAACACCCAATTCACAGGGTAAGGAGTTGTGGCTAAGGACAACTAGAAGTACAAGACTATGGGGAGATTAAAAACTAAACACAAAGAATCAGTTTTCAAAGAGACGTGTGTGTGTGTCTTGGTTAGGATTACTAGTACGGTGATGAAATACCATGATCTACAGCAACTTGGAGAGGAAAGGATTTGGCTTATTTATATTGAATCACCATCCATAGATAGAAGAAAAGGTAGGAGCTCAAATTGTACTGGAACTTGGAGGCAGGGGCTAACGCAGAGATCTTGAAGGAGTACTGCTTACTGGCTTACTCCTCATGGCTTGCGCAGTCTGCTTTCTTACAGAACCCAGGACCACCATTCCAGGAATGGCACCACCCACAGTGAGCTGGGCCCTGTCACATCAATCAGTGAACAAGAAAATGCCCCCCAAAGACTTGCCTATAGGTTGATCCTATGGAAGCATTTTCTCAACTGACATTCCCTCCTCTAAAATGTCTCTAGCCTGTGTCAAGCTGACATAAAACTAGACAGCAATGTAAGATATAGGGATAATCCCATTTTCCTAATACCTTAGGAATATATTGATGTATAGGAGAAAAAAAGAGACTTTCTTACCTGTTTTATACTGCCATCCAAACTGAAAAGGCAATCCCCACAAAAGGTTTTGTTCATTTTCTGGACCATATCGTGCAAAATATGTGGCTGTCTGAGTCAGTAGGATTCTATACAACCCCATTCTGTCAGTGAATACCCATGGGTTAATTATGTGTTTTCCATCCTCAAACCTATAATCGCTTAACTGTTCAGGGCTCTCTTCCCAGAGAGGAGGATATGGAGTTGAGATACTAGAATCCTCTGCTACAGCAGCAGAAAGGCAGCCAACCAGTACCCAGACCCAGGAAGCCAGGACAGCCATGGTGCCAACCTGGGAACTGAGAACTTGTCCAGGCTTTTATTAGAAAGAAAAGGAGGAAGCCAGAATGTTTTCTTATCTCATGCTTTATAAGCATTCTGTAATAAGTTCTAAGCAGAGTGTTGATGGAGGGGAAATGGGCATCTTAACAATTAGCATTAAAGATAATGGGCTTTTGTCTTCTTTCAATCATTAGTACAGTGTATCAGAACCTGAACACAGGGTGAGGTTTGCCAGATACTGGATAATGCCATTTGTTAATGAAAAAAATTCTTCTATAATTCTTTCAGTTTACCTTGTTGTTACAAATTATATTATCAGCAGCATTTAGAATGCTTCCCCTTCATAAAAATGTATTGACATAGTTCATCAAAAATGCTGAACAATTGAATGTGAAAATGCTGATATTTATGTTTTGCTTTTGTTTGAATTTTGAAGACAGGGTTTCTCTGTGTGGCCCTGGCTGTCCTGAAACTCATTTTGTGCTCTGTAGACAAGACTGGACTCAAACTCAGAGATCCAATTGCCTCTGTCTTCAAAGTGCTGGGATTAAAGGCATGTGCCACCAATCCTGGTTCCAATACTGACATTTATAATAATATGCAGAGATGTACTATAAAATGCATCTGATCCAGTTATGGCATACCTTCATGTTTCCAATAAAATGCTTAAAATATATCTAATTATTCCAATCAAATAAAGCCAATTCATTAAAAAAATTAAAATGCTGCTAATTAATTTTCAATATCTATTCATTTTTTCCAGAATGTTATCTAATAACCTAAGTTTCTACATTTCTAGAAATAATAGTGATAATGACAATAATATATAAACAAGTGTCAACCCCTAACACAGAAGAAGAAAAGGCATCTAAAACTCCTGAGATATGTTCTTAAATTATCGATATAGGAATTTTTACTTTACTTTCCTCAATATTGTAACTTTTATTATACATACAAAGGCCAAAATTCAATATTGACCCTTAAATACATAGGCCTAGTTTAGTGATTGTAGAACACCAGGCTGGGTTATCTAAGACCAGAAAACTATAGAGCTATGAACTATCCCTGAATTTAGAGGCCAGGAATACATGTAATTTTATTATATTCTTATAAAGAAGTTAAGGACATTACTAATATTGGGGTTAAGACAGCTATCTGATTCTATACCTATTATCCTAGTGTGTTTGGAGCCTGGTATATGATCCTCAGCATTGAAGATGAGGGAAAGTGTAAGATGAATTGCTAAATGGTCTTATTAATGAAATAAGCGGATCCAGGTATTGGGGTGAATGCTGAAAGATCAGAGAAACAGAACAATTCACATCCAACCTCACTTTGCCAATTCCTCAGCTGATCTTGTTTCCTCAGACTGAAAGCCTCTAAGTCCTCATCTGAATGGATCTCAGCTGAACTGCTGCTAAAAGCCCAGAAGCTTAAATGCTTCTAGTCCCTGGTCCTCATGCCTTAGTATACCTTTATGTTTCCAGCTATCACTTCCTGAGATTAAAGGCATGTGTCTTTCCCAAACAAGACATGAAATCTCAAGTTCTAGGATTAAAGGTATGTGTTACCAAGCCTGGTTGTTTCCAGTGTGGCTTTGAACTCACAGAGCTCTGTATGAATCTCTGCCTCCACAAAGCTAGAATTAAAAGGCGTGTTTGCCACCATTTTCTGGCCTCTATGACTATCTAATGGCTGTTCTGTTCTCTGATCCCAGATAAGTGTATTAGGGTGCACACTATATTGAGGGACACAATATCACCACAGGAAACAGAACAGTAATGAAATTGAATAAATGTAAATGGTCATATCATACTCTTAAACGAATGGACATGATCAATAGATCAGTCTGTAAAGTTAAATTATGCAAATAACTTTTTTATTATTAGCTAATTGTGGCATAGCAACTATTCTAGTTAGCTTTAACTTGACGGAGTCATCCGAAAATGATTCTTAATTAAGATATTGTCCAGATCATCAGTTCAATCTATGTTGTCCCAAGTTACAGGGTTTCATTTTTTCCTGCCTAATAGCATTCAGTTGTGTGTGATTATTGTGTGTTCTTTATATATTTATCAGTTGATGGACATTTAGGGAGTTTTCATTTATTGAGTATTGTGAACAGTGCCAAAATAAACACAAGAGTATAGTGGTCTCTTGGACAGATGGTCACTTCTTATAAACACAGGAATGGACTATTATTTCCATGATCATTTCTCAGGACTGCTGGACCTTAATTCTCATCTATAGTCCTGTATATAATCTCTTATGCATCTACTTTGTTTGCCAACTCCCAAAATTATATCAGTTGGCCTTTTTTTTTTTTCCTATTCAAAGCTCTTCTGTGCTTCCAGGTGTGTTTTTAACTTAAGGAAGAATCTGTGTTTTAATACAGATTGCTTCTAAAATAGCTCTCCAATAATGTTGTTTGATCATCTTAAGTATAAAAAACTTTCCGTCTTCCACCAGGAGACTGGAATCCCCAAACAATGGCTGCTCTCATATTCTACACCAATAAGATAACTTTTAAAGAAGGAGCCAAACCCTCTCCTCTTTGTTGGTGAGTGCTTTTCCATAAAGGCTTCAGTTAGAGGGAAAAGATTAGACACCATAAGGGCTGTTAGCAGAAGCTGGAAGTGCTGCCATCTTAAACCTGAAGGAGAACCCATTCATTGCATGGTCTACCTTGTCTTTCTGACTAGTCCACCTGAGTAACTCAATCCTGTGTCACTTTGGATTCCAGGAGCAGGTCTGGTGGGTTGGAGTGATGATTCCAAACTACCCCTCATTTGGCAGCAACTTTCATATTGTGCTAAGAACTCACCTGGCAGATCATAAAGATGATGATCAACCAGAGAGCAGCCTGAACAACATCATCAAATTATGCAAACAATCAGCCTTTGCCTTCGTTCCTTCCTCATGTAACTCTAAAATTACTGTTGCTGTGAGAAACACAGATTCCTCTTTGTCCTTCCAGGGACAGCCCTGCTGAGGGAAACTCTTCCTGCTTTTGCTGCCATTTGTCCCTGAAGTTGCATTTTAAGATCAGCACCAAGCCTGGCCTTTAGGGATGCATAGAACCTTGTCCTACCTCTGAGAGTAATTTCATCATTCAATTCTTACATTTAAATTTTCATTTGTTCCAAGTTCATTTTTATCATAGTTGGGGGCTTTTATCCTTCTGCATGCCCAGGTCCAATTTTCTCAGGGCCATTGATCACAAGGATTGCCCTTTCAATAATTGTACTGTGTCAAGAGCCAATTGGCTACATATGCATGTTTCTAACCCTCCTGTAGATTATGTCAAATTTGACTGGATTACTTAGTGGTGCTAGCCAGGTTTGGGGAATGCTGAAACTATCATGTTTCTTAAGGACTCTACAAAAGAACAGTAAGACATCTTTCACCTCTAGACACCTCCCACTTCTGTCTCCCTCCTTCGAAGCATGGGAAATTCACTTTCAGAGTTTCTCAACAGGCACATTCTCAAGAACTGAAGTAAGTTTGATCCTAATACCCAAAAGAGAAAGATTAATAATTGACTGTAGCACCAATTAGTCCTTTTTTAGGCTTGGTGAGGAAGAAGAGTGGCCCAAAGATGGAGCCTTCAACCGTAACACTCTTCTGAGCCGTCCCTCTTTCGTAGGCATCAAGCTAGTTGGTCTGAAATGACCCACTCACATTCAGGCCTTCATGACAGTCTACCAGGGGAGTAGATGATGCAAAGTAAGACTGAAAGGGATACCTTTAGTGTCTTAGACAACCACTGCTTATGTCCCAAACCCACTTCCCAAAGGGCAAACAATGGGCTCAGGAAAAGAAATGACTTTTCTCACTTTCTGAAGCCCTAAATCACCATAAAAATTAAATCAAGTCCAGTGAAGTAAGCAAGGACTGGAAGCTTCCAATCATCTACACACTCTTATGCTTCAGCTCCTCCCTAAGGGACACCCTGGACCTTCAGTCAAAGGCCACATCCCTTCAATAATAGACCTTCACTAAAGCCAGGATGAGAATTTAGGAAGAATTTTTGAAGAACCATTCTATTTACTGGGAACTTTCCTATTTTGAAATTTGCTTTTGTCTTATGAGGAAGGGTCTATTCTTAGTGCTTAACTACTTGCTGGTCTGCTGGGGAGGAACAGAGAGGGTCTGTGGGGAGTCTAGAAGACATGCAACTGAACTATTTGCTCAAAGTCCTACTGACCCCAGCCCAAAGCACAGACCCTTCCAGAGCAGAAACCCACTACCTGAGATTAATTATTATACTCTCCCCCACCCCCAGCTTAGCAAGGACTCACAGACATGAAGAGATGAGAGAGCCACTTCCTATGGTGAAAATTGAGTTAAGAAGTCAATCTTTACAATAAAATCAGAAAGACTAGTCAGATAAAGGAGGAAAGTCCTGCCCTATTTCTCAAAAGGCTGATTTGAAATCTTTACAAAACTAAGGTTACCTCAGCTGGCCACTTTCTGCTATTGTTTATCTGTGACACATAGAACATTAGTAACTTAAGTTTGCATAAACTCTAGACCCCTTTTTGCTTCCATCCGGGTTTTCTTCCATCTCAAAGATACAGAGATGCAAACTTTCAACTTTATTTTTACTTAAAATACATTCTAGTTTAATGTAATTTTGTCCTGTGTGATCATGGTAACTATTTCCATGTAATTGTTTTTGTTTTTTGTTTTTTGTTTTTGTTTGTTTTCTTTTTTTATTCTGAGTCTCACACAGAAAACTCAAACAACTCCTTAGAATTCTTTCAAACAATGGTGACACATTCTGTGACCACTTCATTGGTGCATATTTTTTTCCAATTTCATGAAAAATTTACTTATTATTAGCATGCCTACTTTCAGGTGTATGTGTGAATGTGTGTGTGGCAGGGTAAACATTCAGGATGGCTTTAACATGCTGTGTGGGTGACATTAATATATGAGGAGCTTGCCTTAGGCCTGTGTACTCTCCTCATCCAAAAAACAGATTTTTCAAGGTTCTCATCTTAATCAATTTGAAAAAGAAAAAAAAAGTGGCCATTTTGAAACCATGCAGTGGCTTCCTGCAAACAGTTTATGCCTTTATCTATGCTGAGATTAGCTTCCATGTCCTTGAGATTTAAGTTTGCTACTTTGTTTTTTAGGAGTCACATCTTTGGAAGCACAGATTTATGATTGAAGATTGCTTGAGGCAATGGAGGAAACGTTCGATAAATAGTCCAACCTAAAAACTGACAACTTGTACATAAAAAAAAAAAATCTTTGTTTTTCACATGTGTATGGTTGTGTGTAGCTAAGTACTGTTTACATATCCTCATGTTTCTAATGTTTACTTGGTATCAAATTTGATTTTAAGTGATTACAATGATCCCTAATTTCTTTTAGCTCATAGCATAATTGGAATCACAGTGCAAAAATCCTGGCTTTAGAGGATACACACAGCATATTAAAATGGGTCACCATTCTCAATGTGCCAGTTAAAGAGAATAATGGTGATGGATAGAGAGAGGATATTAAACTAATGTGCCCGTGTTGGGAGAAGCAAATAGAACTGATGACCACACCTCCATCTTTAGTATACTTCCATGGATTTTAAATTCAAATAAAAGTATGAAGAGGGCTATGTAACTGGACAGTCTTACCTAGGGTGCCATGTTTCATCACTGTCTTAGTTCTTGTTCTGCAAAATGATCTAAACTCTTATTGCTTGAGAGAGTAGACTTGTTCTCCCAGGGAGATCTGTGCACTCACAAGTAGACAGCGACTTATCTGTGTTTCAGAGAGAAGATGGAGAAAACACGAAATGAGAGCAGTGATGTCAGACTTTTGTCCTGCCTTTAGCTGAAGAGATAAGTTTCTAAAGGACCATTAACACATTTTGCCTGACTTTCAGACACAGCTTCATTGGAACATAATTATTTCATTACTAGTGAAAAAAAAATGTCTTCTAAAGATAAAGAAGACAGAAAGAAACCATTTTGTGATGAGGCATGAAAAGTTTTTAGCATAAAATATCTATATTACTCCCAGGTGTGGTGGCGCACACCTTTAATCCCAACTACATAGAGAGTTTCAGAATGTAGAGAGACTGTGTGTGTGTGTGTGTGTGTGTGTGTGTGTGTGTGTGTGTGTGTGTATTGCTAAAGGAGGTGAAAGAGGGTTGTTGAGATTGCTCAATGGGTAAAACCACCTGCTGCCAAGCTGAATGATTAGAGTTAAATCCCTGCAACCTATGTGGCAGAAGGACATAAACAGCTTCCCAAAGTTGTCCCGGACCTCCACAAGCATTCTGTTGTTATGTACCCCACCCACCACATAAACACATAAACAAATACATATATAAATACATATACATAAATAAATACATGCATATACACATAAACAAATAAATATATACATAAACACATAAACAAATACATATACATAAATATGTGCATATACACATAAACAAATAAATATATACATATACACGCATAAACAGATAAATAAACAAAATTTATAAGAAGTACAAAAGGGAAAAAAGGAAAGCCTCTTAGGTAAACAAAGCTTTTGTTACATGATTTTTTTTGTCCTAAAGTATTGCTCTAAAATTTAAAAAAAGAGGGGGAGGAAAGACCTAGAAAGCTTAACCCTATCACAGAAGACCCAAGTAAGTCAGGAAAAAAAGAGTTATGTAAGATAAAATTGAAATACAATGTGTACATTATTAAAGGTTATTATTTGTGTCCCTAAGGTCAAGTTTTTGCTGGGGATTATGTCATCAGTTTGTCTGGCCTAGACAGAAGACCATGGGACTTCAGACACTTAATTTAACTCAGCAGTAGAGATAAAACAGAGGCAGCTCAAAAGGCCCAGAGGAAACACTCATAGAGCCATGTATAAATCCAGTTGTTACCCTTAATCCCAGGAATATTTCCATAGGCAGATAATAACCTGTTACCTAGGGGAAATGCCAAGCTGGAAAAAGAGCATCCTTAAGGAGCAATGCTAGCCGCAGCTACTGGAGGCCAAGGCAAGAGTTAAAACAAAAATGAGCTCAGAGAGGTTCAAGAAGCTAAGCTTCTTCCATGCTGCAGACAGCATCTGTAAGTGATGCCCATCTGCTCACAGGAGGCTGGATGAGCCTCCAGCTCTAATGATAGCTACCCTTGAAGGTAAGGTTTCCCAGTGAATCCCCAACTCAAGTGCCTGCGGATCCCCACAGAGGCACCTTGGGTAACACTGGATATAAAGTAAAAATAAAAGTCATTTTCTCCAATACTGGGACTTTGATTCCTACTCTGATTGACAACCCAGGGCCCTTTCCTAAATAAACATGTGTAGTTGTAAGCGTTGGCGAAAAAGTTTCAAAACCAAAGAAGTTCTTGCAGTCAACACCCATCTTGAAAACAGCCTTTCATGTGGCCTAATGACAAGACAGGACACTGGGAGACTCACTTTAAAGCATGGTATTGTTCCTGGAGCCACAGTTTACTTCTCTAGCTGCTCTGTAATGTGTATGTCTAGCATCTACAGAATTTTGTGGATAAAACTAAGCCATCACTTTTCCTTTGCCAAGTACAATAGATAGGCACATTCTGAGCAATAGATTAATAATGTTCTCTTTATATAACCATAAGCATGGGTTTCTTTTTTTTTTTGCTTTTTTATAGCCCAAAAGGGGTCTCACCCCCAAGTTGAAATCTCTCCTGGGACAATGCATATCATAGTTTCTTATCTCTTGACTTTTGGGGGTCATTAGTACTCCACAGCATAAACAAACGTAACACATCTTTGCCCAGTTAAAATAGTATTCCACAATAGCAGCTCTCACTTTAAAGGGAATAAGATATAATTTATTCTGGACACAAATATGAGTGATCATGTTCTGGATTTATTTACCCCAAATACTATGTTGCAATGTGGTAATGTTTCATGAAGTTTTTATAGGGAGTCCTAAACCAAAATCCATTTTAAAAATGTGTAAAATTCATTAATGGAGGTATCGAATCAAGTAAAGAAATCCCAGCTACATGTTTTGCATGTCTGATGTCATTCTTGGCTTCGGATTTTGTGAGAGGTAGTGGTGTGTTAAAGTCATATATATACAATGCTGATAATCATCAGATAGTCACAGAGATGCTAGGTCAGAATCTGAGGCAGGCAATTAATGGCTCTTAAAGGGGTTATCTTCAGGTCAGGAAAATTTGACTTGGGATCTACAGCATTCCATTTATCCACAATCACAGAGGTTCAAATTAGGCATCATCCTAGGATCTTTTTATTAAAATGTTGGTTTCTTTTAAATATAATTACAACACTTCCTTTTCCCTTTTCTCCCTCTGACACTCCCCCCTACACAGCCCATATACCTACTTCCTTTCAGATTGATAGCCTCTTTATTATTGTTACACAACCTAGAATCTATAAAAAAGGGTTTTTTGTTGTCATTTTTTGTTTGGTTGGGGTTTTTTATTTTGTTTTGTTTCGTTTTTGTTTTGTTTTCTGGAAACTTTTTTCCCCAATTCACTTTTCATCAAAGTAAAGGTACTCTTTGTACAAGGATATTTTGCTTTTAATACCCAAAAAGAAGCAGAATACAGTAGTATTTATCTTTGGATTTCAGTTCATCAATACTGGTAATTTAGGAAAAGAATGAGAATGTGGCATTGATGGCCCCTTTTTCTTGTCCCGAGTCTTTCCTAATAAGGAATATTTTGTCCTGCCTGGTATTGTTTTATCCTAACAGTGGCATCTGCAGTGGCTTCCTTGATTCATTTCCTGGCTGAGCAATAATTCAAGTGAAAATTACCACCAATTTTTACCATCCAGGAAGAGATTTTTTTTTCACTTTGAAACTCTCCTCAGTTTGCTGGTACCCTAGTCCATGTCACTCTGATGTTACCTCCTTCTCCTTTTTCCTTTTAGTTTGTTTTAGTTAAGAGATGAGTCTGGTTGTATAATCCAGGATGGCCTCACACCCTCCTCCTCCTCCCTCCACCAACTCCCCATCCACAACTGGTCTTGCTCAGTAATCACTTGAATAAATTACTGTGATGGGAGTTTCTGGTAACAAGGACATGGACATTTTTAAGGCTTTGACATTTACTGTTGAATTATTACATAAAAGTTTTTAATCATTATCACAGTTAGTAAGTATATTCTCCCTCTTTCTGTCCAATGCTTAACTGATTGTTCATTTTCTCCCCCTATCTCATAAATATTTATTTCACAGCCTTAGTTTATATTTTCTTGGTCCTTTTGGTAAGGGGCACTTTGGGGGACCTGAGAGATGCCTCAGCCTGGTTGAGAGCACTGGCTACTCCTGCACAGGACCCTGGCTCTAAGCATTTTTCAGAAGCCCTTAATGCTGAACACTCCCGACCACAGGTTCCAGCAGCTCCTCTGACAGAGTCTGCATGCTTACCCCCTGACTGCTCCCACTTTTGAGTTACCCCCTCTCCATACACCCCTGGAAAACCTCACCAGCTTTGCAGCTGTGGACGTCTTCTGCTGTCCTAGGTGCACAGGCAGCTTTTTATTAAACCGTTCTTTTCTCTCCATGGAGAATGCCTGTGTTCCGTGTTTTCTTGCTGTACCTGCTTACAGTCTCATATAGTGAGGCTCCTCTGAGAGGTTGCCATAGCTTTAAGAGGTGTGACCTAATCAAAGCACTGTGTCCTTTCTGTCCCTCGCTTTGTATTCTCTCCACTGTAAACTGAATAGCCTCCTCTTCTACTTAACTTTCACTACCATGACACTCTGCCTCATTATAGGTCTACAATCAGTGAATCCAGACAAATAGACTGCAGTCTCTGATTGAGTCACAGGACTCAAAATTGACTTTTCTTCAGGAGTTCTGTCAGATATATGGTCACCTAACAAATGCAGATAAGCAAACTTTATGCCATAAGATCCTTCAAAAATAAAAACACAGAAGATCCATGCTTCAGTTGAATGAAGAAAGGACAGTCATGTAGAAATGTGGTTGGAACAAAAGACATATAATCTAATAATGATAATGAACTGGAGAGGAATTCACAAGGCCTCTTTACACATTTTTTTTTCCCTCTGTGTGACCTTGCTTTTTTTTCCAAGTGAAGTGCACAGCTAGTCCTAAGCGAGGACCTTCTGGCCTCCTTTCAGGTGACATGGGTCAGATGTTTCCTTTTTGGAAAGCTCTCACAGAAAGACTCAGGACATTCAGAATGAGTGACCTTTGTAACTGCAGCTTTTACAGTTGTCAAAGTTCATCTGAAACATGATGATGTTGTGAACCCAGGCAGTACTGCCCAAGCAACAATACTCAGTTGTATTTTGCCTTATACCATTGTATCACAGGAAATGCCTGTGTGGCCTAGGGTAGTGATCATGTGCCCCAGCCTGCTCTGTCCAAAATGTCATGTTTCAGTTAAACACATTATAGAGTGTACACTGTTTTCTTTACCAATACCTGAAAAATGAGGCAATGAGTGACAGCACTGTTTAAAAGTCATGATAAAATTTTTATCCCTAGGGTCCACACCTACGTTGCAATCTTACTTTGAGTGTCTCTAATCCTCTGATTATCAATAAATCTTATTAGTCACTGTTTCTGCCTCTTTTAGCATTTGGGTTACCTTTCTAAGGGAGCTCTACATTTGAAACTCATTTTGAGATAGACTTTTCTAATATGCTCTTGAATGATTCTAACATTGTTAAATTTGATAGCGATGGTAGATAAAGTGATTGTCAAGGCTTCAAAAATACCAAATAAAAATGAAGCTTTCTGCTGTGAAACACACAAAAATAAAATCTAAATTTTGCACTTTCAGTTCCATGACGGCTAGCCAGTATGGGGGAAACTTCCAACTTAGTTCCAGGATGGTTTCTTTGTAGTCTGCAACCAAAGTATGTGTTTCCTTCAGCAATAGGTTCTTATCATCCAGTACTGGTGGGCAATCAGAGGCAAGTGTTCATATCTGTAAGAAAGATGTGTCTTTATAACCCTGTGGCATCTCTAAAACCTCTGCATTTTCCAGTTGTCATTACTACTCAGAATGAGATGACTGTATCACAGATTGTAGATAAGATTCATAGTGGAGTGTGGTAAAGGTCTGGCTAGGCATACAGAATTATTTTAGAAGGGGTCATTTTTAAGTGTCTGTATCAATCATAGAGAATGCCAATTATTCTGAATTCTTCAAGATATTCTCAAATTGTACTATCTTTGTATTATACTTATTTCAGGTAAATACTGCCAGATTGCACTCATAAATTAGCATGACTATAAAGATGCACACACTGGTGCTGGGGAAATGGCCAGTGTGCAATAGTGCTTACTCAGTACTCATGAAAAAGCTAGGCATAGCTACATGTGTTACACATGTATTAGATTACATTTAGTGATCTTGTCAATTTATCAATATTAATTAATTAATTATCAATATAATTTTACTTCATACTTTACCCCAAATGAGGAGGTAGAGGACCAAGATAGGAAGATCACTGGGTCTTTCTGGCCACCAGCCTAGCTCCAGATTCAATGAAAGAATTTGTTGCACATGCACAAAGGAACACACACTCAAACACACTTCTATGCATACACCACACATACATATACCACACCCAGACACAAGCTTGCATAAACAGACAAAACCCACACATAATATAAGATTTATAGAGACTAAGATGATAAGCTCTGAAAAGTTTTTTTGAGTTTTGCCAACCTCACACATGATTCAGGAAACAAAATCTTTTCTCAAAGAGGTACTCTGTTAGCCTTTATTTTAAGTTAATCTCTTCCTGTTCAATCAAATAGGATGACTAAGATTCCTTATTCCCCTGTTTGCCTTCTGGATAGCCAGTGGGCAGCCAGTAATTATGTTCCAGAGTGACAAGCTGATTTCCCTCTTTTAGTCAACCATGAATAAGAAACTGTCTGACCTTTAAGAGTTAGGTACATTCAGGATACAGTGGATCAATGGAGCCCTACTCTGAGCACTTCTGTGTGTCCTCTTCTGACTCCTGCTCTATGTGTGACCAGCAGGAAACATGAGTATTACTTATGGCTCATTTCTCAATTATCTCCCCAACCATGCCATGCTCAAAGGGCTCCTTGTGAGAGTTCTCATATTTTTAGTATGCGTGAGTGGGTTTCTGTTGACTTATTTTCCCGCTATCTGTTTCAAAGTTTCAGGACTTACTTTAAGATCTTTGATCTGATACAGAGTAAACATAAGAATTTAATTTTAATGTTCTACATGCAGATATCTTATTTACCCAACATCATTTGCTGAAGGGGCTGTCCTATCTCTACCATATTTTGGCAGTTATGCCAAGAATCAGTGAGCTACACATGGGGTAGATTATTAGTACATTGGGGTCATTTCTGGTTGTGCAATTCTGTCCCCTGGGCTATAACATCTCACCACCCAGTGACACAATTCTTTTGTTTCTGTGGATTCACAGTGGTTCTTGAAGCCCAGTACTGTGATGCCTCCAGGACTGTTTATTTCCTTCAAGACTACTTTGGCAATTGTAGTCTTCTTTGCTTCTATATGAATTTTAATTTTGTTTTTCAAACTCTATGAAGAATGCCCATATTTTATGGTATTTTATGAGGATTACATTAAATATTAGATTGCTTTTAGTAGTGTTATCATTTTATCAACCTTAATTCTCTCTATCCAAAAATGGTAGGGCTTATTTATAATCTCATGTCTTTAACTTCTTTCTTCTGTGTTTATGATTTTCTTTGTGAGGTCTTTTATTTCCTTAGTCTTGTGGTTTTTCTTTGGTCATGTTTTTCTTTTCAGGCTATAAGAAGTCAGACAGTTTCCTTGACTCTTGTTCCAAGCAAATTTATTATTGGTGTATAGAAAAGCTATTAGCCTTTCATTGTGTTAATTTACTGAGTTTGTATCAGCTCTAGGAATCTCTTGGACAGTTAAGGTTTTCAACACATAGACTCGTGTCATATGCAAACAGGTATAATTTCACAGCATTTTTTAGTATTAATACCAACCTTACTTCTTTCTCTTGCCTGATCTCCCCTGTATAAAAATTCTAATATTACATTGAATAAACACAATGACCATAGATACCCTGCCTTATACATGACTTTAGTAGGTGATTTCAGGTTGTTTCCCATAAGCATGTCTTTGCTTATGGGTTTGTCATGTGGGTAGCCCTTATTATATTAAATATGGCTCTTGTATACCTAATTTCTTCATGTTTTTGTCATGGAAGAATGCAGAATTTTATTCCAGGTTATTTTATCTACTGAGAAGACTGTGAGGTTTTTATCCTTAACCTTTTCTATGTGCTGTATTACTTCTATTGATTCAAAACCATTCTTGCATCTCTCAAATGAATATAAGTTGATCACGGCTTCTGTTCTTTTTTTATTTGAAAATTTAGTTCATGAGTTAAGCATTATTTACATCATTGCCATCTCTACCCCACTCTAATTCCTCAACCCTCCCCACCCCTCTAGAATTCATTACTTCTTCTATATAATTATATATGTGTGTGTGTGTGTGTGTGTGTGTGTGTGTGTTTGTGTGTTCAAAACCGAATTCAATTAGTATTGACTATATGTGTACGTGTTTAAAGCTCACCATTTAGGACTGAGGTCTTATCCATGAAGAAAACTGGTTCTTCATCTTTCAGTACCCATCAGCTGCCTGTAGCTAGCTCTATGACTATGTGTGGGTCCTTGTGAAATTTTCCTCCACCTATGTTGGCATGATGACCAGTGTAGTTTTTGCAGGTCATGTGCAGGCAACTGTATCTTGAGAGTTCATGACAGTCTTTTGTATTGGTTTGCAAATATTTTATTGAGGAGTTTCCTGTCATTATTCATCAGGAATATGTTACTGTGTCCTTTCCTGGTCTGGGTAGTAGGGTAATAATGCCTTCTGAGAATGGATTATCTTCCTATCCTATTTTGTGAAATAGCCTCAAAAACATTGATGTGAATTCTTTTAAAGTCTGGTAGAACTCAATAGTAAACTCAGCCCTGTGCTTTTATTTTTTAGAAGACTTTTTCTATCAACTCTTATGATTGTTATTTATCTATTTTAATGTTTCATATCCCTCTGGTTCAATTTTAGTAGGTTATATGTGTCTAGAGAATTGTCCATTACTTCTAAATATTCTGATTAATTGACATTTGATTTTTCAGAATATTCCACAGTGTTCCTATGGATTTCAGTGGTATCTGCTTTAAAATGCAATTTTCTCAATTATTTTTTTATTTGGGTCTTTTCTGTCTCTGTCTATCTCTGTCCATTTCTGTCTGTCTCTTTCTCTCTGTCTCCTCTCCTCTTGAAGAATGTCTTGGTTAAGATTTGTTTATTTGGTTTATCATTTGAATATACCTCCTCTTTTTTTTCATTGATCTCATCCTTGGTTCTTTTAATTTTTGCTGTGACTTCTATAATTTCATTATTCCTACTCATTGTGGATTTAATTTGTTCTCAATTTTGTGATATTTTAAAATAGATATCATTAAGTTATTGTAGTGGGTTTAACAAAGATATCCCTTGTATTCTTAGGCATTTGTATTCTTGGATCATAGTTGGTGAAACTCTTTGGAGAGGCTGGAAGGGTGTGGCCTTGATGGAGGAAGTGCATCACCAGAGGCAAGCATGAAGGTTTCAAAGCCTCCCACCATCCCCAGTTCATTTTCTACTTCCTGTTTGTGGCTTGATATGTGAGCTCTCAGCTCTCAGCTTCCAGCCCCCAGTGCCATCTGCCTGCTGCCATGCTTGCCCACTGTCATGGTGATAGACTTTCCCTCTAGAACCAGAGTCCCAAAATAAACTTTTTCTTTTAGAAGTTGCCCTTACTCATGGTGATTTATTATAGCAATATAAAAGTAGCTAAGACAGTTATGTGTTTGACATTTTTTTATTATATAAGCAGGCATAACTATAAGCTTCCCTCTAGAACTATTTTTATTGTATATCACATGTCTTGGTATACCTTGTTTCATTTTTGTTTGAACTTAGGAGCTTTCAAAATGTATGCCATATTGTTTCATTGGCCCCATATATTGTTAATCACCATATGTTTGTATAATTGCTTTAATTTCTCTTGTTGTTGTTTCATTGTCTTACTATCTAAAATGCCTGAAGTTATTTTATCTTTTTGAATCTATTGAAACATGATTTATGGCCAATAACTTGATGTATTTAGGAAAAGTTGCCTGTAATAACAGAAAGAATGTGAGTCCTATCTTCCTTCGGATTTGGGAAATGCTCTACTATTTCCCTGAATAGGTTTTCTATGTTTTTGTTCCACAGATATAAGTTTTGACTATTCATGTATTTGATTTCTTAGTGGTGCCCGTGGGTCTTGCAAGCTGTTTAATCTTTACCCTTCTCTGTGCCGCTTTCTCAATGTGGTGTTTCATCCTCCATGTCTTTCCTCTCAACTTCAGCAAAGACTCTTTCAACTGAGTTTTGTATTTGACTTACTGAATTTTCATACCAAGGTTTTTGTATGAGTTTGCAAACATCTCTATTTATTGAGTTGATTTTTCATAGTCTGAATCTCTGTTGTAGTTTCTCCAGCTCCACTGACCATTTAAAAAAAAATCACTTCTCCGACATTTTAACCATGTCAGATATTTGAACTCAATTGGTAAAGAATTCAGAACTTTCATAGGCATTTTATTGCCCTTTAAAACATGGCTTGCATTTCTGTGTTGAGGCTTGTTCATCTGTTGGGATGAATATCTCAACTTTTATGTGAGGTGTCCTCTTTAGTAGCCTTCCTTGAGGCTAAGCCCTAGGAAATTAGTTTGCCGCGCAGTGTTGCGCCTAATTTCAAATGATTTGTACTACAGTTCCGGTGGTTTCTTTGCCTCTGATTAATGGGTTTTAATACTTTACACACTGCTTCTGAGACTGGGAAGCTGTATTGATTAGTTTTTGTCAACTTGACATAAACTAGAGTCACTAGAGAAGAGGGAATCTCAATGAAGAAAATGTCTCTCCATCAGATTAGCTTATGGAAATGTCTGTGGGGTAATTTCCTGCTTAAATATTGATGTGGGCAAGTGGTCTTGGGTTGCCTAAGAAAGCAGATTAATGAAGCCTTGGAGAGCAAGTCAATAGTAGCATTCCTCTGTGGCCTCTGCTTCAGTTTCTGCCTCCCAGAGCTCTTCCTGGCCTGGCTTTCCTTGACAAAGGATTCTAACCTGGAAGATGTCCTCAGCACTTTCCTCTCTGGATTGCTTTGGGTCAGTGTTTTTTAGCAACTGAAAAAAGCTAGGACAGAAGCCCATTTTTTTCTTCACTTCTTTTTTCTTACATATAATTTATTTTAGCTTTTGAAATCATAATATAATTACATCATGTCTCCCCTTCCCTTTCCTCTCCTCAATTCCGTCATATACTGCTCCACACTGTCTTTCAAACACACACACACACACACAGACACACAGACACACAGACACACACACACACACACACACACACACACACACACTAACAGAGCTAAAGTCAGGAGTGCATATCTGGGGTGCATTCTCTGGTCAGTCTTTGCCCTTATCAGTATTATATATTATGACCTATGTTGGGGTCCTTTGAGATGTGGTATCCCCACACTTCTCTCTACTGCTGCTAAGAGCTGAATGTCTAGAGTGTGACTTCTGTCCTCCTCTGTCATGCCTGCTGGTGGCTGGATTGCCAACTTGGGGGTTTTGCCTTTCCTGTTCTTTAAGTTGACATATGCACCAAGGTTTATGAAAGACTGGGTCATGGCTGTCGTAAGGTGCAATTTCTCCCAAATCAATTGGAAGGGTAGTTTAGTGGCAAAATATTCCCTGCAAGTGCTTGAGGGTTCAATAATTATTTCTCATTTTCCATGCAGAAAGGAAAAAGGAAAGAACAGCATCAAAAATAGAACAGGTACAGAAATACAGTAAAAATGACCAAAGGCAACGACCGCACCACTCATAATAATGATAAGAAGGGGGCAGCGTTGGGGATTTAGCTCAGTGGTAGAGCACTTGCCTAGCAAATGCAAGGCCCTGGGTTCAATCCTCAGCTCTGGCAAAAAAACAAACAAACAAACAAACAAAAAACAAAAAAAGAAAGAAAAAAAAGAAAGAAAGAAAATAATTCTAGCCGGGCGGTGGTGGCACACACCTGTAATCCCAGCACTCGGGAGGCAGAGGCAGGTGGATCTCTGTGAGTTTGAGGCCAGCCTGGGCTACAAAGCAAGTTCCAGGAAAAGTGCAAAGCTACACAGAGAAACCCTGTCTTAAAAAATGGGGGGGGAGGGCAAAAGTAATGCAGAATGAATTAAAATTTTACTTAAAACTGTAAGCTAAAATTAATAAAGGCAACAAGATCAATGAGGAAGAAGAGAAAGTATAAAACAAAACATAAAAATCCAATTGAAGAACTGAAAAGCCTAGCTACTAGCTGCCATAATTTCAGTGTCTGGTTGGATATAGATATAGCTATGGATATGGATATGGATATAGATATGGATATAGATATTGATATATGTATATTCTCAGCTCTGCCCTGTATTGCTCCGTGGGCCGGTTGAGTGTGGCTTGAACACAATGAGGCTGTATTTACTCCAAGGGCTTTTGCATGTATCCTTGGAGATGCCCTAACCCAACAGCTTTGAAGGTACGCGTGAGGCACCTTCAGACCGTAGGCAGGGATGTGGCTGAAGCTGGAGGCATTGCAAGTTCCTAGGAACTCCAGCAACATGTGTGCTGGGCACATGATCTCTGGTTCCAGAGCCCCCCACATGTGCACCTGGGTCTAATGTCCAAGCCACTCCATGTTTCTGAGTATGTCAGAGAGAAGAAAGTGAACACAGCTGTGTTGTCTACACTGGGGATGCAGGCTGGGGGCCTCTGAGCTCACATGGTCTCAGATCCTCACTTTGCTTTAATCATCTGGAACTCGTCTGACTCCTGTCCACAGTGTGGATGGCCACTGTGCCCACCACAGCCACACTCCCACGTGGAAGTTCTGTTTCAGGTTGTCCACCAGAGAGGATCACCTGCATCCAGCAATATCTCCTTTTCAAGATGGCTCCTGGTTCAAATACTGTGAGGGGTGGTGAGAACAGTGTTAGATTTTTTTTCTCTCTGAATCTGTCTTAACCATATAACAGGAATTATTTCTCTGCGACCCTGACAGCTGACCTGTGGCTGTCATCAGAATTCCCAGCATTTGATGACTTACTTTATGGCTGTAGCATACAAATGCAACTGTAACTGTAATTGGTGATGAGTCACTATGCAGGTTACTGCTCTTGACAAGGTTCTATACCATTATAAAAGCACTTCCCTATAACACAAAGATTTGTTTTCCCATTTTTCAGGGGGATGCTCCCTAATCTTTGTCAGGATACCAGTGACTACAGCACTTTTATAACCTTTGCTCCAGGCATACAACAACATTGTGTGAGCATACAACTTCTCACAATATTCTCACTGTGAATCACAAGTTTAACAGATGATACAAAAACCTCTTTGTTCCAAGGCATATTAAGATGCCAAACAGAATCTACCAGCTCTAATTGAGCCAAGAGGTGAGTGACTCCTCTCCCGCCTAGAGAGTCCTGCCTCTAGGAACTAGGCTTTGGGGAACAATTAATGCCCCTCCCACACCCATCGCAACTCTAGTTGCCAGCTAGCAAGAAAGACTCCTGCAAACAGGCTTTCCACCAATCAGACAGTGCAATCTACAAGACCCACTCCCTACCCCCAAACTACCTATGCCCCTGCTACCGCAGCAGCTTCTTGAGACACAGAATCCGCCAGCTCTGATTGAGCCAAGAGGTGAGTGACTCTTTTCCCACCCAGAGAGTCCTCTAGGAACTGTGTCCCTGAGGCACAACCTGTGTCCCCTCCCTCCACTCACCTATCAATGCTCCAGTTGCCAGCCAGCAGGGAAGACTCACAAGACCCACTCTCTACCCCAAAACTACCCATCCTCCTGCGACCTCAACAGCTTCCTAAGACACAGAATCACCCATGAAAACACAGGCAAGATAACCCCATAGCAGCAAATCCCAAAGAAGGGAAATACACACACACACAAACACACACACACTCCCACCAAAAGATAACAGAATTAACAATCACTGGTCATTGATATCCCTTAATACCAATGGACTCAATTTGCATAAGAAACAAGCTGATGTAGTGTTAGGGTCGGCGTACAAAACAGAGAGCTTCACTCCGATATCGGGTCACAAATGAAGCTTTATTTTTTAGGCACGAGCTCGTGGGACACCAGCGCGAGGAGTAGCTGGTGACCCCGAGTTTAAGGCTCACAGGCCTTTTATGAGGCAGTTCTACCAGGGCAGGGGAGTGGGGTCACCCAGAGTGTAGACACCTCGACGCCAGATGTCTCCACGGTCTTTTCTCAGAGTCTGGGTAGGTAAACGAATTCCAAGCTTATCTAGCAAGGGGTTATTTGGCAAGCATTCTTCTTAAGCAATTTATCTTGCAAACACAACCCCAGGGGTTATTTGGCAAGCATCCTGTTAGCACAGCATGGTGGGCTAACTTTTCTGATATGGGGCGTGGGGGCAGAGTGCAGTATTTCCCACTGAATCTGCAATTAGCAGAGCTAGTGGGGGGGGGGGCCTTGTTTCCCTTACAATGGCCTTTCAGTAGCTCTTCTAATATCTAACAAAATAGACTTCAAACGAAAATCAATCAAAAGAGATTGGGAAGGACGTTACATATTCACCACTGGAAAAATCCACCAAGATGAAGTCTTAATTCTGAACATTTATGTCTCAAATACAAGGGCACCCACATACGTAAAAAAAAAAAAAAAAAACATTACTAAGGCTTAAATCACACACCAAACCCCACAGGTTAATAGTGGGAGACTTCAACACCTCACTCTAACTAGTGGACAGATCTGTCAAACTGAAATTTAACAGAGCTATAAGGGACCTAACAGATATTATGACTCAAATGGACATAATAGATATCTATAGAGCGTTCCACCCTAAGAAAAAAGAATATACCTGATTCTCAGCACATCATGGAACCTTCTCTAAAATTGACCACATGCTTGGTCACAAAGAAAATTTCATCAGATAGAAAAATAAATTGGAATAACTTCCTGTTTATCAGACCACCATGGCTTAAATTTCAACAACAAAAATTACAGAAAGCCTACAATCTCACGGAAACTGAATAATGCTCAACTGAAGCAAGGAGGGAATAAAGGTATTAAAGTCTTCCTAGAATTCAATGAAAATGAATGTACAACATACCTAAACTTAAGAGACATTACAAAAGCAGTGCTAAGCTGAAAATTCATAGCACTAAATACCCACATAAAGAAGTTGGAGAAATCTCGTACTAGCAACTTAACAGTACACCTGACAACTCTAGGACAAAAAGAAGCAAATTCACCCAGAAGGAATAGATACCAGGAAATAATCAAATTGAGGGCTGAAATCAATAAAATAGAAACAAAGAGAACAATACAAACAATCAATGAAACAAACAGTTGGTTCTTGGAGAAAATCAACAAGACAGACAAACCCTTATCCAAGCTAACCAAAGGGCAAGGAGAGAACACCCAAAGTAATAAAATCAGAAATGAAAAGGGAGACATAACAACAAACAATGAGGAAATCCAGAGAATCATCAGGTCATACTTCAAAAACCTATAGTCCAAAACATTGGAAAATCTAAAAGAAATGGACAATTTTCTCCATAGGTACCATATACCAAAATTAAATCAACACCAGAGAAACATTTACATAGACCTATAACCCCCAAGGAAATCGAAATAGTCATTAAAAGTCTCCCAAACCAAAAAAAGCCCAGGACCAGATGGTTTCAGTGCAAAATTCTATCAGAATTTCAAAAAAGAGCTAATGCCGGTACTCTTCAAATTGTTCCATACAATAGAAACAGAAGGAACATTACTAAACTCTTTTTATGAAGCTACAGTTACCCTGATACGCAAAATACACAAAGATGCAACAAAGAAAGAGATTACAGACCAATCTCCCTCATGAACATTGATATAAAAATACTCAATAAAATACTGGCAAACTGAATCCAAGAATACATCAAAATAATTATCCACTATGACCAAGTAGGCTTCATCTCAGAGATGCAAGGATGGTTCAACACACAAAAATCTGTCAATGTAATACACTATATAAACAAATTGGAAGAAAAAAAACACGTGATCATCTCATTAGATGCTGAAAAAGCTTTTGACAAAAATCCAACATCCCTTCATGATAAAGGTCTTGGAGAGATCAGGAATACAAGGAACATAACTAAATATAATAAAGGCAGTTTACAGCAAGCCAACACCAACATCTAATTAATGGAGAGAAACCCAAAGACAAGGCTTTCTACTCTCCCCATATCTATTCAATATAGTCCTCCAAGTCCTAGCTAGAGCAATAAGACAACACAAGGAGATCAAGGGGATACAAATTGGAAAGGAGGAAGTCAAACTTTCCCTGTTTGCAGATGATATAATAGCACACTTAAATGACCTCAAAAACTCTACCAGGGAACTCCTATAGCTGATAAACCCCTTCAGTAATGTGGCAAGATACAAGATTAAAAAAAAAAATCAGTAGCTCTCCTATATACAAGTGATAAATGGGCTGAGAAAGAAATCAGAGAAACATCACGCTTTACAGTAGCCACAAATAATATATAATACCTTGGGGTAACACTAACTAAGCAAGCAAAAGACCTTTATGACAAGAGCTTTAAGTCTCTGAAGAAAGAAATTGAAGAGGATATCAGAAAATGGAAAGATCTCCCATGCTCATGGATAGGCAGGATTAACATAGTAAAAATGGCAATCTTACCAAAAGTAATCTACAGATTCAATGCAATCCCCATCAAAATCACAACACATTTCTTCACAGACCTGGAAATAACAATACTCAACTTCACATGGAAAAACAGAAAACCCAAGATAGCTAAAAGAATCCTGTACAATAAAGCAACTTCCGGAGGCATCGCCATCCTTGACTTCACGCTCTACTATAGAGCTATAGTAATAAAAACTGACATGTGGACCAATGGAATTGAACTGAAGATCCTGACATCAATCCACACACCTATGAACACCTGATTTTTAACCAAGAAGCACAAACTGTAAAATGGAAAAAATAAAGCATCTTCAACAAATGGTGCTGGCATAACTGGATGCCAACATGTAGAAGACTGCAAAAAATCCACGTGGATCAGAGACCTCAACATAAATCCAGTTACACTGAACCTGATAGAAGAGAAAGTAGGAAGTAGCCTTGGATGCACTGGCACAGAAGAACGCTTCCTAAATACAACACCAGTAGCACAGACACTGAGAACAACAATTAATAAATGAGACCTCCTGAAATTGAAAAGCTTCTGTAAGGCAAAGGCCATGGTAAATAAGACAAAACCCCAGCCTACAGAATGGGAAAAGATCTTCACCAAACCCACATCTGACAGAGGGCTGGTCTCCAAAATATATAAAGAACTCAAGAAACTAGACATCAAAATACCAAATATTCCAATTAAAAAATGGAGTGTAGATTTAAACAGAGAATTCTCAACAGAATCTCAAAATGGCCAAAAGACATTTAAGGAATTGTTCAACATCTTTAGTCATCAAGGAAATGCAAATCAAAACAATTTTGAGATACCATCTTACACCTGTGAGAACGGCTAAGATCAAAAACACTGATGACAGCTTATGTTGGAGAGGATGTGGAGCAAGGAGAACACTCCTCCACTGTTGGTGGGAGTGCAAATTTATACAGCCACTTTGGAAATCAGTATGGTGGTTTATCAGAAAATTGGGAATCCATCTACCTCAAGACCCAATGATATGCTTGGTCATATACCCAAGGAATGCTCAATCATACCACAAGGACACATGCTCAACTATGTTCATAGCAGCATTGTTCATAATAGCCAGAACCTGGAAACAACCTAGATGTCCCCCAACTGAAGATTGGATAAAGAAAATACTGTACATATACACAATGGAGTACTACTCAGTATCAAATTCCCCTCAAGTTCCTGCCTAGAGGAGATTTCTACCAGGTCCAGAATAGATGCCATAAGCAGCTATGGCTACTAATCTGAGGGATATCAAATGAATCTAAGCACACTGAATTCTTTAATCCATTCACTTTACTCTTCTAAGTCATTTCTATCTATACAGTTTCTTTTCTGTTCTCATTTACTTAGCTCCTCTCAGTCACTCCTGCTCTCAATCCCTTCTGCTGTTCTCTCATCTCTACCTAGTTCTTTCCATCTCCATCCTCTTTGTTCTTCTCAATCAATTCTCCCTAGTGTTGTAGGGGAACCAGTAATTCTTTGGCAAAGCAATGCCAGGCTTGAAGTTTTCAGGGTTGCAGAGAGAGGTAATAAGGATCCACACATAAAGCAACAAATGACAGCTTCCAATTACAACCCAAAAGGGGAGTGACTAAAGGGGAGTTCTCTGAGAGGGTCAACTATAGGCTAAAATCAATTAGGGAATCTAGGAACAGCACCTGGCTGAGGAGGAATTGAAACTTAATTTGCTCAAGAAAGAAGCCTGGCACCAACACCTGCCTGAAGTAACTACCTTAACTCAGTAACTAGCAAGTGGCTAAAACATCATCCCAGGAATGTGAACAGTAAATCTCTTAAATTAAGGTCTTGTGTAAATAACCTGGGATGAAGGTAAGTAGTTGAGGATTTGTTAGTGGTTCTTTCCTCTATCTGTGGGTAAGATGAGCTAATGTTTATCTATGTGCAGTTTTGTCCTTGGGAAAAGGTACTTTGCTGAAATACTTTTGTCCAGAGAGTGGCTCTGGCCAGATTTATGTTAATGAAAAGTAAAGACATCTGGGGAAAGTTATCTAATGACCCAAATGTATAGGGAAATTTGTGTCCAAGATTGAGATGCAATTGTGAGATTACATGTACACATAACATGGAGATGCATGGTAAATGGGTAGAATCATAGCTGTTATTGCACAAGAAGTTTACAATAAAAAACAGCCAGTTCATTCAAAAGGCAGTAATTCCATAATGCCTGGCATGATAGTTTCCTCTAACAGAACCCTTAGTTCTGATAGGTTGACCTTCTGAACTCTAGTTGTCACTGATGAATACTCTCATTGACTTTTGCTACCAGCAGTTCTCAATAACTCAGCAGTAAAAAAACAACGACATCATGAAATTTGCAGGCAAATAGATGGAACTAGAAAATACCATCCTAAGTGAGGTAACCCAGACTCAGAAGGACAAACATGATATGTACTCACTCACAGGTGGATACTAGATGTAAAGCAAAGGATAACCAGACTGGACCCACAGCTCTAGTGAAGCTAGCTAACAAGGAGGACCCTAAGAGAGACACATGGATTGCCCTGGGAAAGAGAAATAGATGAGATCTCCATGAATAAACTGGAAGTCAGGGGAGCAATAGCAGGTAGAAGATGGGGGATGAGAACATGAGGGAATGGGATGATTGAGCTGGAACAGGAACAGAGTGGGAGAGCAATGTAAGAGATACCATGATAGATGGAGACATCATGGGGATAGGGATAAACAAGGTGCTAAAGAAGTTTCCAAGAATCCACAAGGATGACCTCAGCTTAGACGACTCGCAATGGTGAAGAGGGTGCCTGAACTGGCCTACCCCAGTAATCAGATTGGTGAATATCCTAACTGTCATCATAGAGCCTTTATCCAGTAACTGATGGAAGCAGATGCAGAGATCCACAGCCACAGCCCAGCACCAGGCTGAGCTCCAGGAGTCCAGTTGAAGACAGAGAAGAGGGATTCTATGAGCAAGGGCATCAAGATCATGATGGGGGAAATCTACAGAGACAACCAAACCAAGCTAGTGGGAACTCATGAACTTTAGACCAACAGCTGTGGAGCCTCCCTGGGACTCAACTAGGCCTTCTGCAAAAAGGAGACAGTTGTGTAGCTAGATCTGCTTAAGTGGCCCCTTGGCAGTAGGATCAGGATCCATCCCTTGTGCATGAACTGGCTTTCTGGTGCTCACTACTTATGGTTGGACACCATGCACAGCCTTGATGCAGGGCTTGGACCTGCCTCAACTGAATGTACTGGGCTCTGCTGACATCCCATGGGAGGCCTTACCTTGTCAGAGGAGGGAATAGGGGGTAGGTTGGTAGGGAAGGCTGGGGGGGTGGGAGGAGGGAGGAGAGGAGAATCTGTGGTTGGTATGTAAAATGAATAAAATATTTCTTAAAAAATAAACAAAATAAAATTGAAAACAGAAAGAAATAAATAAGATGCCAGAAAAAAAAATGAAGTGTTTAAAAGTGATATTTAAAATCAAATTAAATGCATGTGCTCCAGTTATTTGCCATGGCCCAGTGTTGGGATCCAGCCCCAACCTATCCAAGGGTCCCTTGATGGTGGGAGTGAGGAACTGAGAAATAATAGGAAGAAATATAGATGTAGACAGAGAGGAAGTAATGCAGAATAGCTTCAGGAGGGTCCTGGGTCAATACCCAGCTGCCTCAAACTTATTTCTACTAGGTTTTTTATACACTAGCAAGGGGAGAGCCAAAAATCTCCCCTTTTCAAGATCAAAGCACAACATATAAACAAGTGTAGACCCTTCAAAACACCTGGTAACCATGCCCCATGGCAAAGCATCTTGTGATTAGGCTTTGAAGTATAAGACACCTGGTAACCATGCCTTTGCACCTTGGAGAGCAACAAAAACTCTGACTCTCTGACCTTGAGTCAAATCATTAAGTTGAAATCTTTGTGGACTCCCACAGGTATTTTAAGAAGAATCCATTGTTGGTACCTTTTCTGGTCCATTTTAATTATGATTCTGTGGTGATGTTGAGAGTTCATTAAAACAGGACCTCCGTGTAGGAGGGGTCAGCAGAGGTTGACTAAAGCACAATCATCATTTTATTCATTCATTCTAGACTAGATTCTAGGTCCCGGGGGTGAGCAGGAACTGTAGACATGGAGACTATGTAGCACCCTCCACATTCACTTTCTGAAGGCCTCCAACTAGAATCTCCTGTCTTTAAGGAAATCTTTCCTTCCTTTTTCTTCCACCAGCTCCAAAACACAGGAGCCATCTTCTACTTTTAAAAGGTAACCAAATGCTTGCATAGAATGAATTTAACCTGTAAGCACTATCAACTACAAAGATTTTCCCAGTGCTGAGATTTATTGCTGAAAGTATCCCTTAAATTGAAAGTAAATTTTTGGTATTTTCATTGTTTTTCTAGAACTTAAAATATTCTAAAGAAAATATTGTTTTCATAGATTCCAATCTAACATCGGACAGTTTCTTATTACCTATTTTTATAAGGCGGCTGTGAAGTACATTGTGGTCTTGGCATGGATGTACTGTTAGCCACACCTCTCTAGTCATGTGTTACTGACTGGCTCCTTACTGAATGACGCGCATGCCCAGAAGGAAAGAGGAAACAGTGTTCCGATGCTGCCTCCTTGAGTCTAAAGAGAATAGTGCCACAAACAAGAGGCAAAGAGGATAATAAATTGGCTGACAGTATGGCAGGTTTTGAAGAAGCTTTTTGTAGTAGGTTTACTATATGTTTTCGTTAAAATAAATGATTTTTAAAGGATAAAATACTTCTACTAATAGCTTTAATAAACATAACCCTGGACTGGTGCTAACTGGAAGAAAAATGAAAGAATATAACGATTTCAAAACTAGATAGTAAATGTTTGATAATCTAATACCAGTTTTTTCTTTATTGATGCAATCATTCCTTTAGGCAGTGTCCAAACAACAAAAAATATAATATATTGATAGATATTTTCTTCCTTTTGTCATACGAATAAATTTATTTTACCAAAATGAAAGTGTAATATAGTTTTCAACTGGCATTTTTACATATACTTTGCCTATATTTAACCAGAAATATTAATAAAAGAAATACCATGATTTACAGTATAGTTTGTTCTAACAATGGTACCATACTACATTGTGAATGCATGCATAGCTACTTTTATGTAAAATTTTAACTGCTTACAATTTTTGTCTGGTGTTTGGAGACAAGTTTTTATTATATAACCCATTCTTCTCTGGAAGCATGCAGGCTCTGCTAGTCTCAAATCCTGGATCTTCCTACTTCTGCCTTTGGATACTTAAATTGTAAGTATATGCCACAATACCCAGCCCAGATTTTTATAATTACATGATTCAGCAATAAATGTTGTCACACATCTCTTGCTTTGCAGTAGTTCACTTGCTACCTGGCATCTAACAGGCGGCAATGAATGTCAATATAAAAAACATGAATCTGAAATGGGAACATGTTCCCTTTAGAATAAAATACATATAGCTATAAACTTTGATGACATTATTACATGTGTCCTAGGAAGGATATATGAATTTGTGCCCGCCTGTCATACTAAATGGGAATTGCACAACTCATCAGCTTTTAAACACTCTACTCTGATTTTTGTAAATGTTGCCTTTCTGATATATAAAAGGTTAAAGCCTGGTAAAGCATCTCATGAGTGCAATAGTTAAATATTACAGCATCCTGGTTTTTATCCCTATATATACCACAAAAATAAATAAATAGATAAACTTTTGATCAATAATTTCGGAGAAATCATCTTTTGCAAGTTAGTTTTTGAAATTGGTTGGGATTATTTCATTTGCTTTATCTGTTTTTCTACTGAATTGCTTTCTTCCTATATGATGTGAAATCAATTTGAATAACCTACTTAATTATTAAATTACCCTTACTATGAACTAATATTTTATATTTGATGATATTTAATTTTATAGAAATGTTATTTAAGTTTTCATGAATTAATATTTTAATCTTATATGTGAATTACTGTGTAAATGGTTTCTTATAGAACTGAGTTGGTCAAGAAATTAAACGATATTTTTAATATAGCACACAAGAACGAACTTATTTCATAGGGATATTAAGACTATAATTCAATATGGTTAAGCACATATGTTTACAAGCTTATGATCCTATAATTTGACTAAAGTAATGTTAGCCGGTGTGTCTAAGTGCCCCATAGGAAAGTGAAGTCATGTCTAGCTTAAATGCCAGCATTTACATTAACATGATTTTCTCACTGTGATAAAATCAAGGAGTGCGTCCTCAAATGTCTGCATTCAGATACCCTTACTGTTCAAAGATGTCTGGTTCTGTTTACAAGTCCTCTTTTCCCTAATGAGATTTTATGAATCCTTGTATGTTTGCCTTTGGATTTTGTATTCAGGTCTATGAAATATTGTGACTTAATTCCTGCCAAAAATGTAAAGAACTGGGCTCATATTTTTGCCTATTAATATGCAATTCATAGTTACCTTATATTTTCTAAAAACGACTAACCTTTCCCCAGTGCATGTAGACCCACGCTCACATGAGGAAACCTTGGGAGAATCTCTCTCTTGTCTACTCTGTTGCCATTTCTCTGTATATTAAGTTACTAGTAACACTATCATATTATTTTACTGTAGCTTTCTGGGAGGCCTTTTAAAGTGCGTGTTGAATCCTCCAACATCATTTTTCTTTCTTCTTTTTACCCTTTATTGGGTTGTCTATACTATGTCCTCTGCTTTTCCATAAATATTTGAAAATCATATCGTCAGTTCCTCCAGATCTCAGTTACTATAGTTCTAGCTGGAAATGATTGCTACAATAATGAACTTCATGATCACAGTATAAAACACTTCTCCATTTGCTTACATGCTTTTTAGTTTGTCATCATTTTTCAGTTTTTCACTTTCACATACTTTTTTATTAGCTTTGGACACAAGCCTGAAGTTTATTTGGTGCTATACTAAGTGTGTGTGTGTGTGTGTGTGTGTGTGTGCGTGTCTATGTATTTCTGGAAGACTCATACATGCAAAACAAAAACAAAACAAAACCATAGCAATTAAAAAAATTCTCGACCACTGCGCCACACGTTCAGTCCCTGGTAAAGTATTTTCATCCACAATAGGGTTTTTGAGTTGTGTTATTGTTAATCAAAACTTCAGTACATTACTGAGTTCTGCAGCTTGTGGGTGCAAAGTAATGTTGCTCCCAATTCTGCCTCCTCGGTTTGTACCACCACACTTAGAGAGGATAGGGCTTTGCTAAGGGCAGTACTTGTCTCATTTTATTTTTTTAAATTTCTAAACAACTAACTTTTTATTTGAATTGATCTGTTCAACTTTGAAATTCTCTTATTAATTCTAAGCAGATTTCTTCTGTTCTTTTCTTTGTCATTTTCTATATGGACAATTATATTTTCTGGAGATTAAGACCAAAAAAATGACAGGCTTTTTTGTCTTTTCCAGCTAACATTTTACTTCTTCTCTGTCTTATTGTATTGGTGGAGGTTCCCACTAAGTTGTGTACTAGAAGTGATAAAAAAAAAAAAAAAAAAAAAAAACATGTGGAAGTCCGAGGACAAATTGAGAGAGTTATTTTTATTTTTGTTTGTTTTTTTTTGTTTTTTGTTTTTTTTAGGCTGAGGATCAAACCCAGGGCCTTGTGCTTACTAGGCAAGTGCTCTACTACTGAGCTAAATCCAACCCCAACCCGAGAGAGTTGTTTTTATTATAGTTGTACCTTCTTGTTGGGACCACCAGCTGCCAAATAATGACACGGAGACTTATTAATTATGAAAGCTCTGTCTATAGCTTAGTCTTGTTCCTGACTAGCTCTTATAACTTAAATTAACCCGTTAATATTAATCTACATTCTGCCATGTGGCTCGTGGCTGTTACCTCTCCTCCTGCACATCCTGCTTCTGTCTCCATCTTTCTTCTTCCCAGAGTCCTCCCTGTTGCCGGATGTCCCACCTGACCTCTTCCTGCCTAACTATCAGCCATTCAGCTCTTTATTACACCAATCAGAAGGTGTCTTGGCAAAGACACATCTTCACAGAGTAGAAATATATTCCACAACATTTTATTCCTTCCACCGCAGAGATTCTTGTCATCCAGCTCAGATCATCAGGCACAGCAGTACTAAGCTCTCCGCATCTTATTGGCCTGTAAATAAAAGGTTTTACTTTCTCCCTTAAGAGGAAAGTGTCCTGTTCCCACCATTTAGCATACTGTTAGCTGTAGACCTTTTGTAAATATCTTTTATTAATTTAATTAATTAAAGACAAGTCATTTGTATTCCAGTTATGCTAGTAATTTTATCTTAAATGTGCATTAGTTCTTGCAAGATTCCTTTAAAATTTCATTTGTATGATCATATGATTTTTATTTTTTAACCCTGAAAATTAATATGATGGGTTACATTAATTTTAGAATAAAGAAACACCTTACATTTCTAGAATGAAGCCAGTTTAGTCATGATGTATTGTTTATTTTTGGATATTTCTGTATCCAATTTGTTACCATTTTGTGAAACACCTTATGCTTTGATCTTGGGAGATACTGGGAGATAGGATTTTTTTCTTTCAATATCTTTTTCTGGTTTTGGAATTAGATTAATGTCAACCTGATAAAATGAGTTTAGACATAACCCCTGTATCATATTTTTGAAAAACATTACAGAATACGATTATCTCTGTTAATTTTGGATAGAATTTCCCATTTGTGAATCATGCTTTCTTTTCAAAAGTTTTTCATTATTATCTTAATTTCTCATATATAGTTTTATATATAATATATAATGCATATATCTATATCTATCTATCTATATATGTATGTATATCTATCTATATATATATATATATTAGTGTTGCTCTTTCTCCTTGGAGTCCAATTTAGTCATTTCTGTCTCTCAGAAACATTTCATTTCATGCAAATGCATTGAGTTTGTGTTCCTAAAAGAGCAAATGTCAGGAAGACCATGGGTATCCATGAGATCAGTGACAACAGGCCCTTCTCTCTCTTCATTACCTATGGTAATTTGTCAGAACATGTCCAAGAATGGAGATATGTGAGGAGAATTCTGAAAGTGTGTGAGAAAACTCCAAGAAAACAAGTTAAGAGTCTTGCAACCTCTGTTCCTTCTAAACATGGATTTGTTCTTTGAATGTGCTTTCCTGCCCCTCCCAGGTATAGTAAATTGGGGTGGGTTTGCTTCAGATTACACATTGCCCTTACTTTTGTAATTCAAAAATGTTTCCAGGGGTGGATTGTCCTTGTGACTGTTTACAGCCTAAACTCAGGTGAACAAACCTTTGCCCTTGTGACTGAATACAGCTTGAACTCACATGAACTTTGCTCACATGACCTTGCCTAATCTCAGAATAGCTCCACAACGTAACTCGTCTGATGCCCTGAATGAAGTAGGCTATTGCATGAGACCTTAGTCTGCCTCTTGCTAGGTTCCATTCTCTCAGGTTCATGCCACCAATTAGAGGGGTAACAGTAATTTTTGTCGTCTCTCAACTTTTTTGTGTCAACAATGGCAAAGGCTTTTGAAATTTGTTGAATGTTTTTCAAATAATTTGAATTTTGGCCATTTTGTCATTTCCAACTTTTAAAAATTTATACTCATTTCTAATGTGTTTCCTTAGGTAGCAAACAACAACAAAATCAGTGTTTTCAAGCTACAAACTACAGTGGAAATAAGAGCAGAAAATTAACTGAAAAACTTCTAGACAGAAGGGGAGGTAAGATTAGAAGCTACAGCTGGAGGCCTATGGGCCTTCAAGCTTCAATTAAGCCACACATTAACAGAAACAAAGGACACCCTGTCTCAGTGCCAAGTGAGAACCAAACCAGACAAAGATGAGCATATTACTTAAAAATGACTTTCATCTCTGATGATGCCTGTCTTAGTCTGTTTTCTATTGCCGTGATATACACCATGACCTAAAAAGCAACTTGGGAAGGAAAGGGTTTGTCTCATCTTACAATTTCCAGGTCACAATCCATCACTTTGGGAGGTCAGGGTGGGAGTTCATGGATCAAGCAGGATTCAACGGAGCAGAAGTATGCCCCTGAGGGGAATAGTGGCATGATGCTGTCAGAATAACTATAGACTTTCTCTTTGGGTTTAAGGACCACTCCACAAGATGAAAGTCATGCTGATGAGGTTAACTGGGACAAAATCCTGTGGCTGGCTAGGACTTAGACCCTAAAGAAGAATCTAACACCATTATTCTCCTAAATGGATGTAGCAATAAACTGTTCCCTAAGTCCTTTATACCCATAGATTAGTGCTTCTCTCAACCCTCATTAGAGAAACTTCTTTTTGCAGTCAATGGGGATTAATATAGAGACTTACAACTGGTCAACATTCAGAAAATCAGAGACTCCAAAGAAGAGGGAGAGAAAGAATATAAGAGCAAAAAGCAGTAGATTTCTACAGCCAAGTATTATTTGCTGGTTATGATAGCAAATTGCACACATGAACTCACAGAAAATATGACTATATACACGGCCTACACAAGATCCAGCTAGACAAAAATCCATCATGGATAGGGGAGGGAATTATGAAGCCCTACCTGATCTGAGCAGATATTGGGAAGTGATGCGTGTAGGGGAGGCAGATTCAGTCTTCAGGAATTCAGCCCTGAGAGGCTACCCATCCTCCAGTAGATGGTCCTATACCCCTGCACATACAAGCAGCAGTAAGTGGACTCCATGGGTTCCTTTTGAAAAGAATACATGAAATTAGGAGACAAAGGTGGTGGGGTGGAGGAAGCTGAAGAAAAAGGATGGGAGTAGATTTGATCAAAACACAGTCTGTGCGTGAGTGAAATTCCCAATAAAGAAATTGAATCTCCAGAGTTGCTGTTTTATCTTTGAACCACTAGATGGAGATAAGTTACGTGAAGGGAGACCCCCAAACAAACAAACAAACAAACTTACTTACTTTCCTAACAATCTTGAATAACAAGCATGTCTCATCACTTATCTAATACGTAACAGACCAGGACACCAAATTATAAACAAACAAGGACACAGTGTTGAAATGAGGGAGATTCTCTGATTTGAGAAGATTAACCATATAGTTTACAGTATTCATTGTACTGAACTGAGATCCAACCTAAAGACAATGATCTGTTCAAAATAATGCATTGGGTTAAAATTAGAACCAGACCTGGGGTCTAGCTATTGTAATTGTTTCATCTAACACTTTTTTGTTTGCAAGATTGTTGCCCTATGTCAGTAGGCCAGCCAGAAGGGGGCGCCACAGATTGTGGGCTTAGTATATGCATTTGCTATATGAGGTAAGGGAATCAACGTAAATGTCCAAGGACTTTGGGATAGAGATATATCAAACCAAGTGTTAAAAATATATTTAAAATACTCGAGTAGTACCAAAACTTTAACACAGTCACAATAATAAGTTAATTTGAAGATGGCATAGAGAAAAATATTAGGTAACATGTAGTCATTTGAATAAGAATGCCTCCCATAGGTGGTGCTGTTTGGGAAGGCTTAGAGGTGTAGCCTTGCTGGAGGAAGTATATCACTCGGGTCAGGCTCTGAGAGTAAAAACCTTACCTACTTCCATTTGCTAGCTCTGTTCTGTGCTTGCAGTAAAGGGTGTGAGTTCTCAATTTCCTTTCCAGCTACTAAGCCTGCTGCCTGCTGCTATGCCTTCCTGCCATGGTGAATTCCTGTCCTTCCGGAACCATAGCCTAAATAAACCATTCCTTCTATAAACTGCCTTGGTCATGGTGGTTGTTTTTTTTTGTTTTTTGTTTGTTTGTTTGTTTTTGTTTTGTCTTGTTTTTTTGTTTTTGAGACAGGGTTTCTCTGTGTAGCTTTGGAGCCTTTCCTGGATCTCACTCTGTAGCCCAGGCTGGCCTTGAAATCACAGAGATCCGCCTGCCTCTGCCCCCTGAGTGCTGGGATTAAGGGCATGCGCCGCCACTGCCTGGCTTGGAAAAAATAAGACTTACTATTATTTTCACAGATAAAGCAGCTTTTACCTTGGAAAGCTAAGAGCTGTGTCACAGACATCAAGAGCTACGTGAATAAAATAGAGAAAATATAGGAAAGATTCTAAGCATGAGATAACAACAGGCTAGGGTGAGAGACAAAAATGCTAACTGTGGAAATCCACTGCATGAGTGAAATGATCATACAAGGAATTTGAAGAAAGGAGGGAACAAAAGCAAAAGTTGGAGTGTACTGGGGAGAGCATTCAAATTCATTTTGAATTTTGAACCAAAGCTAAAATAAGAGAAAGATTTTACAAATAAAAATATTTTCATTTATATGATAAATTAATTTCACTTACACAAAAATTATAGAATTGTTTTAATATTGTTATCGTAAGTTCATCTGTAAGCCCCACCTGCACCAGGACCAAATAACTTCCTGGAATTCTGGGAGTTGTGGTCCTTAAAGACAACAACAAAGCCTCATGGGAAAGTATGGTGGCCTGTGAGTTTTTTTTCATATCAGCCCAGACTGCACTTGTCTCAGGGCCACCCCACTGGAAATGTTCAAGGAGTGATCTTAACCAAATTCCACCTTGGTCAGTCTATAAAACCTTAATAAAAGCTTGCTTTCATTTGGCAAAAAAATGGTGGAACTGGTTTTTCTCCAGTGAATGGCCAGGATTAACATTACACAGGAGCAAGTTTCTCATACAAAATGAAAATTCATGTGTAAAGGTACTCGAGAGATGCCTCAGCTGGTGAAATGCTTTTTGTGTGAGCATTAGACCTGAGTTGGGCTCCCCAGCACCCATGTAAGGCCAGGCACAGCAGCATACACATGTAAACTAAACACTGGGGAAGCAGAGTTGAGGGGTCCCTGGAACTCACTGGTCAGCCAGACAGCCTAGCTGAGTTGTCAAGATCCAAGTTTGGTAATACAGACAGTAACAAGGAAGATGCAGGGTGCTCACCTCTCACCTCCACAAGCATGCAGGTACATGTGTAATCATATACATGTGCCACATATGCCCGCATTGCACACACACATTCATTCATAAACTTTTTGGAAAAGAAATTATCTCCCTTATTATCTCTTGCCTATGAATTTCATGGAATATTACAGGATGATTGTCCTGACAAAATGAACATGAACTTTGACACACAAAACCTAGTGCTGAAAAACATAGAGTAGCAAGCCTTTTGAAAGAAGAGGTATTAATATGCACAAACCTATAATCATCTCTCTGGAAAAGCATCATTATGCAAAAAACAAGAGGATTTTCTTATTTACTATTTGGTGTGATCTAGAAGTCAGTTGTTTTTCTTTAGGACCACTTTTTAATCAGCATAACAATGGAGAAATAATTCAGAATAACTTCAGTACCAAGTACCCATTCAATATTTGTGCTTAGTTTTCACTTCTTTGGAAGGGGACAACATTTTGTATTCACAATTTTACTTTAGAAATACTGTTTTTATATAATGTTAACTAAATGTAACAGGGTGACAATTAGTGGTTAATGTTGCTCGTACATGGTGGGAGCTGTCTTAATGAGTTATTTCTGTCATTCTTACTTCAGAGAGAATTCATATAGGGTTTGATAACAGCATTTGAAAGGATAATTTTTAGTTTTAAAACAGTGACTTAATGTTTCAAGTTGGATGACTGAACTTATTTGTTTATTTAAATTCTGTTCAAATTCTAAATATCTATAAGCCTTTCAAGAGAATTGAAAGAAGATTCAGTAACCTCTAGAAGATCTGATGTTGATGAGATTAAAGTTGGTGAATAGGAGTTACCTGTCGGATCACTAGCCTCCTGGGATGGTTTTCAGGACGTCCTGAAAGCACAATAAAGTCCCACTAAGAAAGGGTCATAGGTAAGACTGGATTAAACCAGAGTAGAAGGTGAGTGAAGCAGGAAAGAGAAACTTTCCACCCTGTGTTGTCCACACTTCAGGGAACACCCGGAGCCTGGCCGTCACTCCCATGATGCACTTAGTCAGAATAGCACAGCGGGGACTGAATCCAGCATCAAGCATGGGACTGAAAATCAAATTGATCCATTAGGGTCATAGAGAATATTACATAAATACATGGATTATATATGATGTGATAAGAACACTGCTGTTCATCATTGTTTTCTAAAATTTTAACCCTAAAAGGAAAAAGAATGGAAGAGCAATAATGAAAGGAGAAAAGAGGGGGAAAGTCAAATTTGTAAGCTACAAATAAGACAATTTATACCCCCAAATCCAAGAGAACCAAATAAACCACCGTCAGCATGCATGTACAAAAGAGCTGGGAAAGACAATATATTCATGGGGAAAAAGTAGGAAAAATCAAAGTTCTCCACCATTTGAGAAAAAACAGAAATAAGACCAAAGAAAGAAATGTAAAAATTAACAAGGCATCTGGCAAAGCAAAGATAATCCTCATCTCTCCAGCACAATAGAATCCTACTATCTAGTTATGGTATACAGCCAAGAGCAGTGGCAATCGGCTTCCTCTTTTGTGGGCTACTGGGCCTCCCTGTCCAATAATTCATAGGCAAGTAACTAATCCTGACATAGAGCTTTTCATTCAACAGCCTAATGGCTTCTCTTTCCTGCTCGTACAGGGTGCCTCTGTTGGAACTGTTGCTGTTTCCACTATTCTTCTGTATGTTTTTACAAATCTGTAGGACTCTAAGAAGTTTTCATTGCAACACCCATGCAATGAAACCTGTCTGCAGAGAATACAGAGGATCTATGAAGACCCATCACTGTTCATTCCAAGAATCATCATCAAGGAGGCACACACACACACACACACACACACACACACACACACACACACACAAAACAAAACAAAACAAAACAAAAACCAAACAAACAACAACAACAAAAAAAACACTAATAACATCCAATACAGGATGGGAAGATTCCATTTATGGTATGAGTGATTTCCTAAAAGGATCGATGCTGACTTCTTTAGTGTGGGTAAGAGGCACCACCTGATCTAACTTTGTGTAATTATGTGTCCTGCTTCCTATTCCTGAGGCACTTCTACTGGGCCTTGCCATATATCCTTCTCCACCAGACAGGCTCAATGGAGCTGATGCAATCCAATAGCTTGGCTAAGGTCCAAGGGGGAGTGAAGCCACACTCTTACCTCCTTCCTTCTCAGGCTACTAAGCTCTGGGCCAGCACAGGAGCCACAAGAACTGTGAATGTCTTTCTTTCAGTCACACCTGGCTTCCATGAGAGCCCTAGGCTAAGCAAACAATTCCGTCCCGGGCACATACTTATCCACAGGAGAGGAATGTATCCCTACCATCCTAGAGCCACAATTGTCCAGGCCTGAGACAAGCTTGGTCTTTCTCATCTGCATGGTTTTTATCAATTATGCCTTCTATGAACAGTTTTTCAGAGTTTAAATTCTCCCAGAAGCTCATAGCACAGCATTTTGGCCTTTGGTCAGTTTTCCTCCTCAAGAACTCTGTTATCCACAAATCTTGTGAAGTTTCCTTCTGATTGACATAGGCATACCACTTCATCTTTCCTTTATCTCCTCTAGATTAACCTAGTACTTTACAAACCAGGTTTATGTAACAGACTTAATTTACATGCTGGTTTAAGTAATCAAATCCTCCAGAGCCAATTCCTGCCTTTTAAATATCATGCCCAACCACAGCATTAAGCCAAGCCATTGACGCTCCATAGCAATCTCTAGGTCCCCACTGAATTAACTTTTTTCTTAACTCTCCGATGAACACAGTTCTATCATGTCTGGTGAACTGGGCATCAAACACTGTTTCTTGCTGGTCTGTTTTTCTTCTAATGTCCCCCCGTCCCTCATATTTATAGGGACCTCTGTCTGTTATCACAATTGTGTCTAATGGTTGGTTTAAGCCAGTCCCTTATATTGCCTCAGATTATGTAGCATTTGCTAAAGGTGGAATGAACAGTTACACCACACAATTTCTTCATTCTCTCTCACTCAGACTGATCCCATCTGCCCATAGTCCCATAGCGTCACAAACCAGGCTGCCTTTTATTTCATGCTTGAAAGTCCTTCTCAGTTCAAGCAGTTCAGAGTCAATCTAGTCCCTGCCAACCCTAATTTCCTGTACTGGACCATTATGAAGGTCTCCACCTTCGTGCTGAATAATGATTTTTCTTTTCTCTGTATTAAAGTTGGACTTCTTGTCACTTTTGACTTACCTCTTCTTTTTTTAATGAATCAGTTCTCATGGATTTCAAGTTTTGAGATCCTCAAAGAAGATTTTTAATACAGATATAACTTGTACTCAATTTTCCTCTTGGCTTCTTGGTCCAAAGAAATGACAAGGTAATACCTCTAATTTCATGCTCTCCTTTATAAAATTTACCTGCCAAAACAGAGGCTAATGTGGAGGATGCTGGACATATATTCCCTTTTCTTTGTGTTTTCCCCCATACATAAAATAAGCAAGTTTCCACTGAGTAGCTTCTTTGGCCTGAGGTGCATGCCTCATTACCTGCAGCAGGGACCATGCAACTACCATGTCTTCCCATTAGTGCTATTCTTAGGAACTGGAATGCATTCTACTCCTTTACACCATATAGAGGAAGACAGCTGTGTTAGATTCCCACGTGGATGCTCCACCCTCAGACAGTTCTATCTCAGTTGTATAACTTGCTACCCAAACTCAAGACCACGAAATCACCAATGCCAAACTTGTATTTGCTTCGGCCATGTTCCAAGTTGAGCACCGATTTGGAACCAATCTTCTCCTGGAGCAATTTGAACAAACATCTATTTATTGCAATTCACTACAGACCAAAGTACAATGTCTTTGGACAGAAGTCTAACTTGGGGAAATGGTTAACTTATTGGCCTTCCTTATAGAGCACAGGCAATGGGTTACCTCAAATGTCTGCTTCACCACAAAGTGCCACCCTATCATGGATGATGACCTTCTAGAAGCTGTATCAGGGAATCCCACTTTCAATTAACCCTTTGATTCTTACATACTTAAATACATCCCCAAGTCATCTCTGTTTAGGAGATAGGAGAAGAAATAGATGACATTAGAAATGAGGGCCTTCTATTCATTCTTTCTCCATCTACCAGAGAATGTCTGTAGCTTTGTTACCATTAACATATGCCTGGCTATCACTGTATTTTACTGTTCCAGCTGCTATGGCTTTTGGGTCAAGTTAGCATATACTCCATGATGGCATTGTGGTATGACTGGAGGTAAAAAAAAAAAAAAAAAATACCAAGCAACTGCCATGGCAATCATTCCTCAATAAAAAGAAAGACCATGACTGCATTGTGTTGAATAGTCTGTTGAACATATGAATTCATAGTGAAAATCACTGCCTGGCTAGGGCCATGTGGTTCCATGTAACCTATCCTATCTCAGAAACTTCCAGTGCTGACCTCTGCAATGAACAAGGTCACTGTCACTATACTGACCTAATCCTAACTCTCTAGTAGGCTGTATTTTATTCTGAGGACCACCTATTTGTTTCCCACAGCAAGGAATCATTTACTGCGTGATTTATTGAAAACCTTGACACCTGATTCATTTCATGTTGCATCTGAGAGAAGACACATATTTCTGGAATATAAGTTATACTAAAGTTTTTAAACAGTGTGGTTATTACAACACCAGCACAAATAGTACCATTGAAAAGATTGATTGGGATGATCCTTTAAACACATATAATTTTCTTGATGGGTCTACAAATATGTAACTATGTGACTCTAAGTATTTTTACATTTTATGATGCTGCAGGGAGAGAAGTAAAATCTCAGATAAATAGAACTAAAATGTATAAAGTTAATAGTCTTCAAATCATCACTAGATGGTACTGTATAACTGATTCAGAACAGTGTAATGTTTCTTTGGTTTGTTTTTTCTAAGTTTCAGGCAGGGTTTCTCTGTGTAACAGCCCTGGCTGTCCTGGTACTCACTTTGTAATCCAGGTTGGCTTCAAAGTCACAGAGATCCACCTGCCTCCACCTCCTGAGTGCTGAGTGCTATACCTAGCTTCCTTTCTTTTCTTTTTTAATAATTTTCTTGAGAAATTTAATTTCCACGCCTTCTTCTCCTCCTCCCTCCAACTCCTTCTGTGTCCCCCACAAATGTTCCTCTCAATTCATGACATCCTCTACTTTAATTAGTGTTGCTTCATGCAGGCATGAACATTCGTATGCACACAAATACAAGCTGCTGAATTCTCTTCTTTAATTAGTGTTGCTGGGCCTCCCCCCCTGGAGAAGACCCCCATTCTCTCCAAAGCTATTCATTCCTAGATCTCTTCATCTAGGGATGGAGCCTTATGGGATTTCCCCTAGCCACGCCGACACGTCAGCTGGTGTTGTTGTGCAGGTCTGAGCTAGGCAACCATATTTTTGAGATTTCATAGGTTCAGCTTCTTTGTCACATATAGAAGACACTGTGACACAGTAGATCTTCTGGTCATCTGGGTCTTCAAATGTTTCTATCTCTTCTTTGATGGTGTTCCCTGAGCCTTGGGGATAGGGGCTGCATTTTGGATGTATCAGTAAGACTTGGACCCCCTACGGTCTGTTGTTCTCTGCATTTTGACCATTTGTGGAGTTCTGTAATGGTTTCCATCTGCAGCAAAAAGAAGCTTCTTTGATGAGGGGTAAGAGTCACATTTATTCATGGGTACAAGGATAAGCACTTAGAACGCAGCTACAAATGGTTTAGGAAAGTGGTCACCATAGGCTCTCCTCTGGGCCTGTGGCCTCACCACTCACTCATAAACATGCAAAAGTTAGTGCCAGAGGCTGAGAAATGAACTTTGTAGTGTGGCTTCACTCTTCCAGAATATTACATACATTTGAGACTATAACAATTGAACTCAAGTATACAAAGGGTTCCAGATAATCTTTCAGTCACACAGAAGGGTTCATAGGTATGGAGCTGCCACAGGGCTACAACCAAGGAAAAGCCTCTACTGTCCTCAAGAAGCTTCTACCATAAGCTGAGAGACCAATGAATGGCCCCTGCATTATATGGCTGGGATATAAAAGTTTTTCAAAAGCATTAAATGTAGAAAAAAGAAATAAATGAAGGAAGGAACAAAGAAGAAAGGAAGGAAAGAAGAAAGGAAGGAAGGAAGAGAAAGAGAAAGGAAGGAAGGAAGGAAAAGAAAGATCAGATTAAAAGTGGAGAGGGACCATTATCAACCAGCCGGAAATAAATGAATGGGCCAAACATGCAGTTCCCTGGGGCCAGTGTGGCGGCCAGCACTCCAGGATGCTTTCTAAGTAGGTGCCTCTCTAGAAGCTTCCCCACCACTGGCATGTAATCAGCACTCACTCCTTTCCTTTTTGTGTTTGTTCAGAAGCCAGCTTCAGTTGCCCTCTATAATACAAATTGACAGCAGGTGGTTGCTTAATCTCCTTTAAGCTTTTGAGACAACCTTTTTTTTTTTTTTTAAAACAGTGCAAACTATTCTTTAATATTTGGGGGATGTCTTGCATTACTGATAAATGTTCTGGAGGAACAGGAAATGGTGGAGGAGAGTCTTCCTGAAAATTCATAAAATGTTCTCCTTTTGGAATACATGTCTTTTACAACCCGAGAAAGGAACCCATTATGTGTTCAAGAGAATTAAATGAGGCATGACTTTTAGTTGTGGGACATAAAGACAAGCAGTGGAGCGACTCCCACTCCCTGTGGACAGCTGACCCTGGCCATGGAACGAACCCTGGAAAGGCTCCAAGGCAGGCCATGATACTTAAGCTTCTTTCCGATTTAAAGCACTGCCGAAGACTGATATCTCTGTCACTGGATGCACGGTCAGAATCCCGTGTATTGTTCCGTTCTTACTAATGGTGCTCCTGTGTGAATCAGGTCATTTGTTCCATTGTGTAGCAAACTCTGCTGTCACTCCCCCCCCCCACAACCCCCAGTGCCACGACAACAGAAAGGGACAGTGTATGGGAACTGTACCCATGTCAAACAAAGCCTTCTACATAAGTGGGTGTTTATTTACCATTAGCAAAGGTGGGGTGTTAAACTAACTCCATTAGGCTGGTTTTCTTGTTCTAGCCATAGGAGCTTTGTGAAAAAACGAGACGTTTCCCGTAAAGTGGCCAACACCAGCATGCTGCTTGCTAGAGTGTCTCTTTGGTCTGTTCTGTTGTGTTCTTCCCTCTTCATATTTCAGAGCATATGCAAAACAAAAACAACAACAACAACAACAAAACGCTTTGTGCCTCTGTCTTTCCCACCTCTCCATCTCCTCTTCATTTGTCCTGTGCATCATGCAGTAGACCCTTTTGTCCAGACAGCTTCATTTGCAAATGTTTATTGTATAGTGTGTTGTTGGTTGGGTTCAAGGATTCTGGTTTCTGGTGCACCATCAATATTTCAATATTGGACCCTCATAGAAACCCTTCTTGGATATCCTGCTGCTGCCCTGAGTCATGGAGATCCTGCGGCTATGTTTTCTTCCAGGTCACAGATGGAGTAGATCTTGAAGCATCCCAATTCAAAGCCATGGGTGTATGCCTGGGTGGTAGCTAAGCTGGGTTAGGGCCACTGGTAACACCTTCCTCAGATGAGGGAGGGAGGAGTCAGCTTTCTCTTGCCACTACTGAGGGGTAGGGTCAGCTCTCCTGTGAGGGGCAGGACCAGCTTGGCATGGCCCTCATACTTCAAGAAATGGTTCAACACATGGTTTGAATAGGCTCCTGTGGCAATACTGGTGGCAGACATCAACACAGACCCCACTGCAGCAGGACCACAGACCCAGATATGGCCATCAACAGCAGTTTGGGCTTGGATGTCACCATAGGCTCGGTGGCATGGCAACACAGGCCTCTCAAATCAGCATATGCTCAGCAGCAGCATGGTCCCCAGACTCAAGCATGGCACCCAGTGATGGCCCAGACCCTGATAGGGCAGTCACATAACCTGCAATGGTAACAGGAGCCTTGAACATCAGTACAGACCCTGGCTTCCATAGGGTCATGGATTCAGACATGGCTCCCAGCCACAGCTTGGGCCCAGGCATCATCATGGCTGGGGGGGGGGGGGGCAGTGCTGTCCACCCTGATCTGTATGGCCTTGGTGGCAGTATAATCCTTGGGCACAAACACGACCTCAGATGACATCCCAGATCTGGTGCATCTGTGCAGCCTTTGGGAGTAACAGGATACTGTGGAATAATCCTCCTTGTACACTGTGAAGATTTGTCACTTGAATTGGTTAATAAAACACTAATTGGCCAGTAGTCAGGTGGGAAGTATAGGCAGGGCAACCAAACTAAGAATGCTGGGTAGAAAAGGGGCAGAGTCAGGAGTCACCAACCAGATGCAGAGGAAGCAAGATGAGAATGTTGTACTGAGAAAAGGTACCATGCCATGTGGCTAAACATAGATAAGAATTATGAGTTAATTTAGATATAAGAGCTAGTTAGTAATAAGCATGAGCTACCGGCTGAGCATGTATAATGAATATAAGCTTCTGTGTGGTAATTTGGGAAGCAGTTGCTAGGTATTTGGGAGTTGCTATCAGGATAGAAACGCCAATTCTTTTACAACAGTAGCCATGGACATCAACACAGACCCCAGCTGCAGTAGGGCTACAGACCCAGACATGGCCCTTGGGAGCAGCTTAGACCCAGATGACAAGCAGGCCTCCAACATCAGCTTGTTTCTCACTGCCTTTACCTCTCCAGGTCTGCCTCTCTCTATGGGACATGAATCTTTCTGCCTCTCTCTCTATCCTTTTCCCCCACCATATATTTGCTCACCATAATGGTACCTGACCTCTGTTGCTTCTCCTCCCCACCCAGGGCAGGTGGCCCCAGGTGTATAGGTGTCATTCACCTGCCCAGTTCTAGTGGCTCAATTTTCTAGTATTTTATAATGCAAAAGGGAAAGACCCAAAACAAAACAAACAACAACAAAAGAAACACATTATCCAACTGAAGGATATTAGCTTGCATGCACACCAACTCACTCAAAATACATGTAACATAGTTACTTCAGTGGTTGAGTTGGTGAATAAAGTTGAAATAACAAATAGCTAAGCAATATGTCAGCCTGGCATGACTGTGATCAAATAGGGAATCACAGCAAAAGGAAGAAAGGTTTATTTGGTTTCCTTGCTTCAGGGGTGTCAATCCATGGCACTTGGTCCTCCTGCTTTGTGTCTGTGGCACCGTAGTCCATCAAGGTGGGAACACACAGTAGAGGAGACTGCTCATATGATGGTGGCTGAAAAGCACAGAGGAAGGACCAGAATCCTACTAGATCCTTCAAAGGCATGCCCCAGTGGCCAGCTTCACTTCATTCGGCCCTGCTTCTAAATGCGCTACTGTCCAAGAGCCATGATCCTGGTATCGAATTTTCAACCTTTAGGTTTTGTACCAGGTGTTCAAAATTCAAACTATAGGAAGCAATTATAATTTACATGTGTATTTAGATGTGCCACAGAGTTAAAAATCAGCCAATAGTGGAGGATATACTAGCAGTTGCTGGTATTCCAAAGATTGACAGAGGCAAGGCAAAAGGGTCACAAGTTCAGGACCAGCCTGGGCAACATAGTGGCATTGTTTCAAATTAAGTAAAAATGAAAGTAAGAAGCTGGGCTAGGGTAACTCAGTGATGGAGTGCTTACATAATGCAAGTCCCTAGGTTTATCCTTCAGTTCAATCAAAAAAAAAATTATGCAGCAATAGTTTCTATACTTGCTAATAAAAAATAGAAAATAAAATTTAAAACATATACTGTGTTCACTTGAAAAACGTGGACCAAAACCTAAAGAAATGTGTAAAACCCTAATGATGTTTCATTTCAAATTAAATGACTATTAAATTTAAAACTGAAACATTTTTTAAGGAATGTTTTACAAAGCAAAATCAGTCTTATGAAAAAGTGATGTACTATGAAGACATTAGCTTTTCTGCATAAACATAAAATCCAGATAACCACAAAAAATTGAAACTTGACAAAGTAATTTGAAGGTTAGCTTGAGAGAAAAAAATGGAAATAAACATATAGGAAAAATGTAAGTCAATAGGGAAAGATATGTTCTACCAGATGTTCACATGGTGCATAATCCATGTAATTGGTTTTTATAATTGGTGGTTGAAGAAGCAGAGGACTGGATTGCTGCACAGAGTCCATAGTGCAGTAGACTGTCTTGTCCATACTAATGCTGGAGTTGAGAGTATTAGCGAATCCGTGTAACAGTTCAGAGCACACATTGTGGAGCTGAGTTCCTGGCTACAAATCTGATCTGAACATTGACTGAATGCATCAAATTGGAAAAATAATCTCATTTAGCCTAAACTTCTACATGTATAAAATAGGGATAATAAAATTAACAACCTATTTGTAGAATGTAGAATTAAATCACTAATATTTCATTTAAACAACCTTTCTAAGCTAGATACAGAGCCTAGTAGCTGTAAATATGATGAATGAAAACCGTTTCTGCATATAAATTTACATTGTATCTACCCATTAATCCAAACAGCAGAAAAAATTCATGACTAGAATATAGAAAGCTATATTGCGTAAAATACAACAAATTGCTAAAAATCAATAAGGAGAATTGAATCTAGCTGAAAAGAAGGCAAAGAGGTTCTTCAGCACCCCCCATGTAGTTGCACAAGCCCAGATGCACTAGAAGGAAGAATGGGAGCTCAGGATTATCCTCCACACATAATAAGTTCAAGGTCAGCTTGTTCAGCCTAAGACTGTGTCTTTAAAAAGGAGAGCAGGAGAGAAGAGGAGAGGAGAAGAGGCGAGGGGAGAAGAGAGGGGAGGAGATGGAAGGGGAGGAGACAGGAGAGGAGGGGAGGGAAGGAGAGGGGAGGGGAGGAGAGGAGAGGACAGGAGAGGAGAGGTATCAATAGCTGGAGGACCAGCCTCCAGCTACCCAGGGTATGTAAAAAGACAAAAACAACAACAACAACAACAACAACAACAACAACAAAAAACCCACAAATGCAATGAGAGCTTAGGAAAAATTCTTATCTATCTAAGGACTAGACTTTTTCTATCTGAGGGGAAAAATAAGGAAATACACATGCTTTTTGATGGTAACATTCTCTTTTACTTCATCTTAAAAAATCGCTTTCTCTGAAAATCTCTCTGTCTCCACACAGCTACATCTTTTAATATGCAGCTACATATCTCTCTTTACATACATACATCCCAGAATCTCTTTCTGAAAAATCTCTCTTTCTCTTTTTCCTGTCTAGCTATTCATCCTCTTGCCTCAGCTCCTCATTGCAGGCATGAGCAGGAAGTGTGTGTGTGTGCACACACACATGCACACGCACAGCACATACACACACACACACGCTCTGCACAGCTCTTTACACACATTCTAACCCACACCGACTCCTCTTTACAATGCAGCACCCTACGTAGCTCTACACAGCCCCCCTCTCTACACTGCTGCTCCTTTCTTCAGCCAAACTCTGGAAAATTATATGTCACATTTTCAGGGTCTGACCCATTATCATAATACATGGTAAGTCACAGTTTCTCTCAGGCTAGGAAGGTCACATTGACCAACCAGTGAGTAATGCTTGGCCATGCACATAGCCTGAGTGGTTGGCGTTCCCAGATAGAAAATGACATTGAAATTCAGGACTAGCAATGAACAATTAGGAGAGGAAAGGAGGAAAAGAGAGGAGAGGAGAAAGGAGGGGAGGGGAGGAAGGAAGGCAGGTGGTGGTTCACTTCTGTAATCTCAGCACTCACGATGTGGAAACAGGATGATGAGTTTGAAGATAGCCCATGCTACATTGCAAGAGCCCATCCAAATAGATATTTAAATGAATGAACTAGAGATAGAAATCAGCATAGTGTACTTGCTTGATATGCCCATCCCAGTATCACCAACAAGATCATAGATAAATTAAAAGATGCCTACTATCACTAATAATTGGAGAGCTGTGTATCAAATGCAGTTATACAGCAAATGAACCTAAAAAAAAATGTAGATTAAAAAGAAAAGAAAAGGAAGACAGGCTCTTACCGGTACTGTGAGAAAAATGAGTTAAGAATGACATTGCTGGACGTCAAAAGGCCACTGACTGGCCATGAACATGTGTGATCCCAGAACTCAGATGTGGAGGTTGAACAGGATGTTCCAGTACAGCCTGAGGCATGTGGAAAACTCTAATTTACAAAAGATTCCCTGGTCCCATGCCCACATTATGCCCATAGGATGCTCTGGAAACGATTAAAGCTCTTGAGAATTTGGGGTGAGAGCTAGGACCTGCTCACCACAGAGGTACGAAAATGCTTTCCAGGCTAAGGAGCGTGTCTTGCCTCAGATTATCATCTCGCTGGGCTGAGGACAGAACATGTCACTGTATTAAGACACAGATTTCATTATTCTGTAAAAACAACTGGCCTACCAGGTCATGATCCCCAGGCTAACTCCATATTAGAGAGAATCCATATTCTGGTCCAAGCTGTTGTCTATGGCTGTCAAGGCTCAGAAATTCTAGTTCACAAACTGAAAACTATTTTTCACTCTTATCATCTCTCTCTCTCTCTCTCCCTCCCCTTTTCTCCCTTTCCTCTCTCTTCCCCCTTTGTTTCTCTCTCCAGGAGAGAAAGGAAAAAATGGCAAATTTTAATAAAACTAAAACAGCTATGCATCAATTGTTAATTCATTTCTGAATATTTATTCCACAGAAAACCAAGGATGATAAACATGTATGCACCAAAATTGACATTGTGAACTGTAACAAAAGGTAATAATATAAATGTAGAAAATATAATAAAATAATAATTCATGGCATGGTCTATCCAAGCACAGTTAAGGTATTTAAGGTATAAAGCTAATGAGAACCATGAGAGACCAGCTCCCACAATCTGTTCAGGATAATAAAAGGAATGCCTAAGAGTAGTGAGGGGTAGGAAATTTTTATGTGAGGGTAATTAGGGAAAAGTTTCTATCTCTGACTGGTGAAATAAGAAAACATATATGCTTTCTGATGTTAACTTTCTTTTTACTTCATCTTAAAAATGATCTCTGGGCTGGGCAGCGGTGGCATACGGTTTTAATCCCAGCACGTGGGAAACAGAGCCAAGCAGATCTCTGTGAGTTCGAGGCCAGCCTGGTCTACAGCATGAGATCCAGGAAAGGCACCAAAACTACACAGAGAAACCCTGTCTCAAAAAAGAAGACAAAAACAAAAACAAATGATCTCTGTCTCTTTCTGTCTCCACATTGCTACATATCTCCACACTGCTGCATACAGCTACGTATCTTTACTTATATACATCTTTTCACATGGCTACACATCTTTCTCTTATGTTATTCACTCACTCTTTCCTCACTCTTTCACCCATTCATTCCCTCACACTTCTCTCATGCTTCTTCTTCATCTCTCACTCAGTATACACACACACACACACACACACACACACACACACACACACACACACACACACACACACACACACATTCTGCAGCAGCTTTCACATAGCCCTACACAGCAATCTCTCTCCACACCACCACTGCTGCTCCATAGCCAAACTCTGGACACTTATAAGTTACATTTTCAGGTCCCAACCCATTCTCAAAACACCAGATAAGTCACATAGTTTCCCTTAGGCTAGTAATGTAACATTGACCCATGCACATAGCTCTAAGTTGGTGAGGAGTCCCAGACAGTAAACAATTAGCCGAACCTTGCTTGAGTGGTCAGGGTAAGTGCAAGAAGAGAGTTACTTCAAGGACTATGTCTTGATGTAAACAGCCTGGTCTTGATTTAGCAATAAACAACACTTGGGAATTAGTCTTTGCATATATCCTATAGGGGCAGCTTAGTCTGTTTGGGACTAGTTCTAAGGTCTTTGTAAAATGTGTAAATGGCTGTCTTTGAGACTGAGAATACTGTGCTTTGCTGTGTCAGTAAAGAAGAATATTCTAGTAATATTTCTGTTCATCAGAATTATACAGCTTAAACAGAAATCCACAGCTCAATGTGTGCCCAAAGGTGTAAAACATACTACCAAAGGGCTGTGGAAAGCACCCCACAGCTGTTCTTATTAGGGAGGGATAACAGTGACACCCTAGAAAGTTATGGACTGAAAACAATTGGTTTTCACAGCCAGTGACCCCACAGCTTGGCCAGTGGGGCTCCCCCTCAGGGAGTTATACATCTGGTGGGTCAACTTGTCAAATACTAGTTGTCACCTGCTGTGTACTCCCACGGCCCATTCATGGTATGCTTAAGTTATTAAGCAAAGATACCCAACTCTGCTGTGGGATGTTCTGTATGTCAATTGTGTTGCTCTGATTGGTTAATAAATAAAAACACTGACTGGCCAGTAGCCAGGCAGGAAGTAGAGGCAGAACAAACAGAGAAGAGAATTCTGGGAAGTGGAAGGCTGAGGCAGAGAGACACTGCCAGCTGCCGCTGCCATGACAAGCGAGATGTATTTATCAGTAAGCCACAAGCCACATGGTAACTTATAGATGAATAGAAATCGGTTGATTTAAGATATAAGAATAGTTAGCAAGAAGCCTGCCATGGCCATACAGTTCATAAGTAATATAAGCATCTGTGTGTTTATTTTATAAGTGGGCTATCAGACTGCCAGGGCTTGGTGGGACCCGGAGAGAAAACTCTAGCTACAAATGGTGCCAGAACATGGGACAGGAATTTCCACTTAAAACATGAAGAAGCATTAAAAAAAAAAAAAAAAGCTAAAACAGCTTCCTAGTTGTCTCTCTCAAGTTAGCAGCAGCCTCTGGGCTTGAGATATACTATATGGCGGGTTCCTGGTGAGAACACTTGACCTGCTGTATGGCGGGAATGAGGCATCTGCAAGCTAAACATTATTAGCTGCATGGCTGCATGGTGGATTTAGACTTTGCTAGTACAAAAAAAAAAAAAAGAGGTTTCTGGGCATAAAAGCATAGACCCACTGTTTCTAAGAGTTGATGACTCCCAGAGCCCCAGAGCTGGTGATAAATGTACCACCACACCACCGCCATGTTGGGAAACTGAGGTGGGCAGAGTCACCAGCCACAGCAGCCATTTTGGTCTTACAAATGCTGCAGTTTAAAGCAATAGTTACACAATAAGGCAGATTCAGATGAAACAAGACTTTAAATGCTTTACAATGTGTGTAAAAATGTACATAGGCGTGGAAGAGAGAGAAAAAGGAATATATACAGTTATATAAAGAAATACATAGTTTTAAAAAATAAAGTCTTTAAAAAGACAGTAAAGGTAGTATAAAAAATAAGCCACATAAATGGATATTACACAGAGAATCTGGATTGTGTTGTCTTTGGGATTTTTAACTGAAGAGAGATATTTAGTTGTAAAAGCAGCGGAGTTAAACCAACATGTATACTTTAAAGGTGACTTGACTATAAAATTTGGATCTAAGGATATGTTGCTTTGGAAAGGAGGCTCTGCTTTTGTTTCCATAGAAAGCCAGAGGCTATGGATTTGTTCCAGATTAAAATACATCAAGTTTGACCAGCCAAGACCCCCCCTGAAAGGTCTCTGATGACAACATGGCCCAGATGATCCAGCATCCAGAACAGTTTTAAGGCAACTGGCCTAGACAGTACACCCTCACAGACTACTCCACAATCCTAAAATTTTCTTTGTGTCCCCGTAAGATACAGCAGCCCCCTCCAGCAGGAAGTAGTAAGAGAAGCTATGCCCAAATTCCCAAGTATACCGAGCTGGCTTTGGAGATGGAATTGGCTCACTCCTTCTCTAAACCCAAGCATATTGCTAAAAAAAAGGGGGGGGGTGTTTGAGAGATTCTTGTGTCCCACATCAGAAGAGCCCTCTGGTATGGGACAGAGAAAAACAAATATTTTTATTTAAATCATGTTGATTATAAATGCGATCTCTTTCTAAAGAAGAAAAAGGGATATGATATAGATATGATAGGATGAAAAGTTAGATTAATGAACCTACTTTTAAAGAGCAACAACTTGTTTGAAATGTTTTACATTGCTATAGATTTTAGTCTATTGATACAAATTTAAAGTTAATTTTGTTATACTGTATATATATTTCTACTCTCATTGGAGGTATTATGTTTATGTAACTCATTTAAATTGTAATGGACAATTAAGAAATACAGATTAATAATTAGTCTTCTATGATAGTCAAACTTGTAGCCACATTAGTTAAGTTTTCTAGGTATATATAGATATATTTCAGATAGATAGATAATCTTCAAAAACTTAAAAGACCTACAGAATATGGCATTTTAAAATGTTTTAAAAAATTTAGACTTTCTGGACAATGAGACATATCTGCTCCTGGCAGCACTGGATTTACTTCAGAGAAGAGGATGGGCATCAAAAACACTCTATATGGAGTTTATCTTCTTCTTGGCAAAAAATAGCTATTTGGGCAAGAAACTGTTCTTGCCTGGACTGATGGATCGACTGGACATGCAGGACCATAGGAAGGTGACCACTGAACTTTGCTTGGCAAAATGGTCCTTCAGGTTCCTGCTTTGCAGAGGAAACTGCCAGATATTCTACAGGACAGAGAAAAGTGACTGAGAGAGTCTATGCCTATGGGCTGAAGACAGATGCCTCAACTTTACAGAAGAACTTTGGATGACTTTCCAGGCTTCCAACTGTCTGTCTACTCTTGCAAGACTCCCGAAAGTTGCTTGCATCCTTCTCCCATTTCTCAGGTAGTATTGCATCCTTCTGAGGTCTTTGATGTAGTTGAAGACCAGAGATAGTTATAATTTTTCTTAGTTATGATAAAAGATAAGTTAGATATGGAACCTTAGACTCACAAATATAAGATAGATAGGATATGTTCTTTAATTTTTCCAAATAGACTAGTTATTATAAATAGACAAGATTTTATAACTGTAATTCTTACTTGATAATTGTTTTGTTATCTGTAATTTTACTATGTGAAAGTTAAAATCTTCCTTTTTGAAAAAAAGAAAAGGGGAAGTGCTGTGGGATGTTCTGTATGTCAAATGTGTTGTTCTGATTGGTTAATAAATAAAACACTGATTGGCCAGTAACCAAGCAGGAAGTATAGGCAGAACAAGCAGAGAAGAGAATTCTGGGAAGTGGAAGGCTGAGGCAGAGAGACACTGCTGGCTGCTGCTGCCATGACAAGCGAGATGTAAGGTACTGGTAAGCTATGAGCCACGTGGCAACTTATAGATGAATAGAAATGGGTTGATTTAAGATATAAGAACAGTTAGCAAGAAGCCTGCCACAGCTATAAAGTTTATAAGTAATATAAGCATCTGTGTGTTTATTTTATAAGTGGGTTGTTGGACTGCCAGGGCTTGGCGGGACCCAGAGAGAAAACTCCAGCTACACAGCTCAGTTTAGCTTGAATAAAGCACGAATCAGAATTAAACATATGGCATAATGACATGTTGTTTTAAGTACTATATATTTTCAATGCAAATTCATAAGAAATAAACATCCTAAACTCAACAATGGTCACTTTTGTGTTGTAAAATGAAGCAAAGAGAAGTCAGAAGGTCAATTTAAAATCTTTAGTATAAATGCTTCTGTATTTTAAAATAGTTTGATAATCACACATATAGGAATTACTTATGCCTCATTAATGTCTCTAAACTTTTCCCACCAAAAAGGAACTTAACTTCTCTTTTATCCACAGTGCATAATTTGGCTTCATTTTGTTTCAAATCCAAGGCATAGAAATGTGATTACAATTATGTATCATGATCCCTTTCTTAAAGGCATGACTAAAAGATGTTTCATATCCACTCAGAAATAATCTTGGTACCAATAAAATTATGACTTTATAAAAGATTAATCTACCTATTAAGAACTTCCCATCAGGGTTGGTAAGATGGTTCAGTGGGTAAAGGTGTTTGCTTCCAAGCCTGCCCACCTGAGATGTGTCCCTGGGACCCACATGGCTGAAGGAGAGAATCTGCCCTTGCAAGTTATCTTCTGACTTACACATGCATATCTCTCTCTGTGTCTCTGTCTGTCTCTCTCTCTTTCTCTCTCTCTCTCTCTTACACACACACACACACACACACACATACACACATAAATATTACCAAAAACAAACATAACAAAAATCTTCAATCCACTTCCTTTCCATTTGGACTTTGATCTCTCAGGATGTGATGATTTTGACCAGAACAACAATCCTGCTGAGAGAGATTGGAGGCTCCAGTTATCCAGAGCATCAGGGTGGGCATTAAGCATTATTAAGACACTGTTTAAATTATCATGAATGCTAATTATAATGTTCTTCTTGTAAGCACACCTTCAAATGTCTGTTTTCTTATAAATATGCAAAGATGTTAGGAGTGTAGGGTGATTTGACTCCCTCCTTGACATCTGAGAATTTCTACTTGGGTGACTTAATTGCATTGAGCAGTCAGTCAAGCAGTTAACCAGACTACCCTTGTGACACTACCTGATGTTGTGAATGCTCTAAGAAAGCCATAAGGAAGCCACAGGACAACAACGTCTTGCTGTTAAAGCAATGCCAACTCTGGAAATTGTGTCCCCAGCTACCATTACTTTTGACAATTAGAGCTGAATTTTGTCTTCACACATCTTGGTGAAATTTAGATGACCCTGCTTTCAGTTACTTTTCATTTGTAATGCCAAAATGCCATGATCAAGTCAACCTATAAAAGAAAGCATTTAATTAGGATCTGATGGTTTCAGAGGGTTAGATAGAGTCCATGACAATGGGGTAAAGGTGTTGCTGCTGCAAGAACAGCTGTGAGCTCACATCTGGAGCCACAAGTAGGAAGCAGAGGAAGACTGGAAACAGTGCAAGTCTTTTGAAACCCCAAAGCCACCTCCAATGACACAACCCCTCCAACCAGACCACACCTCCTAATCCTTCATAAATAGTTCCACCAACTGGGGCATAGTATTCAAACAGAGGAGCCTGTGAAAGACATTCTCATTCAAAGAACCACAACTTTGCTATCATTTCTACCCCAAAGAGAAGATGGCCGGCCAGAAGGATTGACGGGACTAGTGCAAGATGGACAATGCTACATCGGCATGAATGCAATCCCTCATTTTTGTGAAGATCTGTTCTGATACAAACATCCTTTTACTGACTGTGTAAGCAAGGCTGTTGAGCATACTTTGTGGGCATGTACTTCTCATGCTGTCCCTGTGACAACAGAGCAAACTGTTCCTAGTACCCCAGACTTCCAGGAGATCTGGGATAGAGGTGCCACCTGATGCTGCTAGGAGCTGTCTGCCACTGCTGCTGGCAGCTCTCAGAAGCCAAGGGTTAGTCAGGCCTGATGATGCACACTTGCAATGCTAACACGTTGGATTGCATGTTCAAGGTCATCCTGGACTTACAATGTTAAGCTCTACACAAGATGCAGAGCATGGTTTATAAAAAGGTGCTATGTACTCATGTGTCAGTACTGGAAGACATTCTGCCTACCTATCCATGACACCTACCCCAGCAGAGCAAACAGATCCCAGCCAACTGATGGCAATATTGTTACCAAAAGAAGTTAAACTTTAAATTTTGAGCTATGGCATTTACCATTTCTACATAGCATAACTCTAAGAACTCAGACATAAAAATACCTTGCTATACATGCAACTGTACCCTGAATAAGTCAGTAGTTTGGAATCACATTTCTGGGATCTAGGGTGAAATTTTGAACTTCACGGTCAGTTTCCTTCCCTTCCCCTCATTCATTCCTTCATTTCTTCCTTCCTTTCTCCGCACTCTCACTTCCTGTTCCTGCTCCATGTAAACAAACGCTGGAGAAACCCAAAAGTCTATGTTCAGATAGTCCTGGCCGTCTCACCAAGCGACAGGCGAGACACTCGCCCTCTTCCTGAAAGTATTTGGGGTCTGCCTATTTACCAGTATGCTCTGTGCACTCCCTGGGTCTGTAGTGGTTGCACTAAGTCAACCTCTCTGAACCTAAACCAGTAGCCCAAGTCCATCTCATAATTCACTTGTGTTGCCTGAGAGCACCAAGCTCTCTGTTTTATATGATATTATTATAAGCCTCATAAGTAGTGAGAATTCTAGAGTCTGTTGAATTTCCCATTAGGTCTGATCTTTCTCTATAATGATATTGTGTGAACCGTTCCCATAACTTGCTTCAACTTAAGAGTTTTCAAAGTATACTAAGAGTAACATGGCAGCATGCCATACACAGTTGTCTTTCCTTCCACGTGGTAAGTTCTGGTCAGTTTTCAACTCTGCATTGTAGAGATGCTCATGCTATTAACCATTGCTTAAGGTTTGTTTGGCCTTTTGTTGAAAAACAGAGCTACTTTTTATTTATTTATTTATTTATCTATCTATCTATCTATCTATTTATTTATTTATTTAAGCCATGAGACTGTCTATTGTTTGGGCATCTCAACATTGCTTCCCTTTCTTTTGGTTTCAGACCTAACTTTGCTTTGGAAAACCATCAGTTTTCCATCATATTTGTATTGACTGGAGAGATGTTTCTTACTAATGACCTTCAGCTCAGCCACATCACAGATCTAGGAGTGACATTTGCGCAGTCCCACAATCTGTGCAAGAAGAGACGTATGACTTAATGTTGACTGATGAGAGTAGTGAGGTACTAAGAAATTGAATACCTATTCCCCAAGATTTGCTAACTCTGGTCACACAAGTAGTTCCTTTAAAATCATGGAACTTTCTGAATTAGAAGCCAACACAAATGAAAGTACATTTTGGAGGAAAAAAATAAATAGGGATATGGTTGAGGACTGAAATGCAGCCAAGCCATTTGTACCTAAAGCTTACTCTAACCCTGAAATACCTCACTGATTCATTAATCATTAGTCAAAACTTTGTTATACTTTTCTTATTTTTTTCTGATTTAATTTCTATGCATATATCCTTAGTAATATATTGCTTAGTTTCTGATGTGGAAATCCTTACATGCTTAAATTCTTTAGCCATTTGTTTTGTGATTTATTCATTTTGCTTAGCACTATAATCACATTGTTTATAGATATTCATTTATTTCCACTGTTCTATTGTATTATATTGGGTGAACATATTAAAATTTTATTATTCATTTAACTTTGAGGGTTTTTATATTACAAGCATATATCTGGGTAAATATAAAAGAAATTTTATCCTCGTGATTAAAGAGAGAGTACCAGATGTGGAAACTGGTAGTTTCAATATTTCTGCATAAACTATGCTGTTTATTAAAGTGATTGCATTAGTTTATAATTCTACCAGTTACGTAAAATTTCTTCTTGCTCCATTTTCATGTCATCATTAAGTTTGATCGTACTTTTTAAATCACTTTTGAAGTACAGTAGAGGAGATGGGGAAATGCACCCTCCTGATCCCTTTTCTCGTTTAAATTTTTACCTTCCACATGAAGCCACAACCTAGTGTCAAATAAATTTTAGAACTTTTTTTGGAGTTGTTTTAAGCCAAGTTCCAACTCTGTAGTCTAGGGTGACCTGCTTCCCAATGAAGTTCAGGCTTGTCTTTAACTCATGGCAATCCTCCTGCCTCAAGCTTATAAGAGTTGAAATTATAGATGTGCATCTCTACCCAGCTTATGATGTTATACCATGAATACATTTCTTTTATTTTCATAAATTGATCCATTGACTTTAGCACCATTTCATCTTATGACATATAATATTGAGTATATGTATATGTATATATATATATATATATATATATATATATATGTCAAGTATACATGTATATACGATTGGCATATCGATTTACAGTATAATCTTAGCTAGCTTGTGTCTAGGAAAGGAGACTTATGTCATTTTATTTTCAAAATACGGCAACTATAAATGCAAATCAGGTACCAAAATTTCCCAGTGAGAGATGAAGTAATTCATGATGTTGCTCTTCTCGGTCTGTTGTGCTCATTTTAAAGCACATTAATTATTCATGGATGCCAAAAGCTGCAAGAGAAAGCAGAGAAGGTGAGACAAGGGTCATTAAAATACTTACACAGTGAATCTGCCAGCTGTGAATTAGTAATCTACTAATAGCAGAGGAAAAGTTAATGGTGATCATAAATATATATATATATATATAATTTATGTAAATATATAAATAATAAATATATATATATATATATATATATATATATAAAATTTATAAAACAAATACTGGATTTGTTGACATCTTCCACTAAAATGAAGACAGGTTAAAGATGAGGTTGAGTTGAAACTAGTAGTTCATCCATATTTTGGCTACAGTGAATGGTTAAACATAGTGCTGAACTACCAAAGTTAATGTTTATAAACATTTACAGAAGCAATGCATTATTTGCTTGTGTTAGACCCAACTGCAAGCATAGACAGGGGCAAGAGCATGAGCAATTAAGGTGTTCATGGTACTGTAGCAGTTCGTTGTCTTAATTCAAGATGTGCGTTAAACTAAAAGGTTAAGTCATACTGTTAAGTCGCATCACGCATGAATCCAACATGGTGCTGCATGTCTGTAATTCAGAATTTGGAATCCTGAAGCAAGAAGCTCATGAGTCTGAGTCTAACCTGGATTACAGAGTGAGATTCTTCTTAACAAACAAACAGATAACAAAACAAGTAACTACGAAAATCCAACATTTATCTAAGTGTAGTGTATAATCCTGGCACTTGGGAGTTGGGAGGCAGGAGGATCAGGATTTCAAAGTCATTTTTTACTACAAATAAGTAACAACAAAGTGACATCTTTATCTACGTGTGGTGGCACAGTCTATAATCCGAGCACTTGGGAGATAGAGGCAGGAGGATCAGGACTTCAGCGTCATTCTTGACAGCATATCACATTTAAGGCCAGGATGAGCCACATGAGAACCTGTCTCAAAAAGAAAGTAACAACAAGGACAAACTGTACATTTACTCAAAGAAGAGCCTTTATTGAGATGTCCACAGACATGCTGAATTCCATGCATAATACAATTTGAGTAGCCTACTTAGAAGTAGAGAGATGAATCACGGTGTCTACAGCTCAAGGACATTGTGATTCATTATCATCTAAAGTGTAGTCCAGAGAACAAATTTGATGTGTGACCTCATACACATACCAGTAAAGGTTAGGACAATGACACAACTCCCAGCTAAAGTACTCTTGAAAGAAAGAGACTAAATCCCAGCACAACAGCCTTTTTCTAGTAGGACCCTTCTAAGGAACTTGCATATATTTATCAGCTTCCAGATATCCCACTCTTTTCTGGAGAAAATTTTACCTTAAGATATTTACCATATAGATGGACAATCATAAAACACTCTATAGTACAATGTCTGCTTCTGTCTGCATAGCATTAATTCTATAGAAATTTAGGAATGGACAACTTGTCTAAAGAAACATAGTAGTATTCACAGTAAAAAACAATAGCTAATATCTCTCGGCAGCTTACGGTGCTGTCCACACTGTAGTCATCACTTATCGATAGTTCTGACTACTGATTCCATGCATCGTGTTCCATGCACTGTGATAAGAACTTCCTGAATCATTTTACAAAACTACAGCAAGAAATATGCTGGCCATGCAATTATGAAAACCTGGATTCAGCCAGCAGAATTCACATAAAAAGTGCCGGGGAAGAGGAAATGAGCTAGCTGGCCACCTAGCTGATGTTATGTCCATGCTGCCCAGGTTTAGATGAGACTTCTTTCAAAACCTAATTGACCTAACCTCAACCTATCCCCTCTCCTATCCTGAGCACATGCACACACACACACACACACACACACACACACACACAGACAGAGAGAGAGAGAGAGAGAGAGAGAGAGAGAGAGAGAGAGAGAGCGCAATATATGTGATATGTATGGAAATATAACTAAAAGGCATTTGTAAAAAAAAAAAACAACTTGGAGGCTCAGAAAATGTAGTTAAACATCTGTATTAGTCAGGATTCTCTAGAGGAACACAACGTACAGAATGAATATATTTTAAAGGGGAACTTATTCAACTGGCTTACAATCTGATCTGGAATGTCCAACAATGGCTGTCTTTACATCAGAAAGGCTGAGACTCTGGTAGCGGTTCAGTCCACAAGATTGAATGCTACAGTAGTCTCAACCTGGCATGCAAAGCCTGGTGCATTCTTAGAGATCCATTGGTCCTCAGTCCACAGTAGAAGCCCAAAGAGCCTGGGTTCTAATCCCAGCAAAGGAGTGTTAACTGCACGACATCAGTACTGATGCCCGTGGCCTTGGCAGTTACAGCGATAGCAACAATCGTGTATATGAACGATTAGCTGAGGTTGAAGACAAGGAGGCAGGAAGCATAAAGCTTTCTTTTTAGACCTCCTTTTATCTGGGCTGCTCCCACAAGGTGCTACTCGAATTCAGGGTTGGTCATTCTACTTCAAATAACCTGATCAAGAAAATCCCTCACAGGTGTGTCCCATGGCTCATCTGTTAGTTGATCTCAGATCCAGCCCAGGTGACATCCAAGATCAGCTATCACAATAGACTAAATACATATGACAAAAATAAATAAATTTGAACTAAACTTTAAAACATGAGCAAAATTGGGACAACAAAGGAGGAAGCTGATGACGACAGGGAATGACAAGAAAGAGGATACAAAAGCAGAAAGAATGTGTGCAGTATGTCTAAAAGAGACAGTGGTCCATTCTCTTGACAATCTCCTCTTCCCCACCTCCCATGCTTAAATTTATATTAAAATCTTTTACTTAATGACTTCCAACTTTGCTATGAAATGTCTTTCCATACCATGTATCAAGACTTCAGCTTCATTGGGGTAGCCTGTCTCTGGAAAGATTGCTGATGGTCGATGTATATAACCGCTCATGATGAACTATATCTGATTCTCTTGCTAGCATTCTTTATAGGAATCATGTCTTGAATTCTCTGACTCAGAACTACCCAAATGATCTCACTCTTAATCTCAAAGGTAAAGATGATGAGCATAGGCATACTACAAAGATGTCTCTTGGTGTTTTGACAGAAGAACAAAAGGGAACATTTGCCATTATTAAAGTGGAATGCTTTGCACACACACCTAACAACTGACCAATGTATTCTTCAATTTTCTGAGTTTGTAAAACCAAATTACATCTATGCCAGAGTCTGCAGTAGAAGTGAATGACTTGGTAAAATCATGGTTATCAGGCACATCATGGTGGAAAAATGGTCTTGGTGCTAACTTTAGGGTTGGGCAGACCAAATCTGCTATATCCTAGTTTATGCAGTTTGGTGTCTAAAGTAAGGCCATATTTTCTTTGAGATTGACATTCAAATAACATCTCCCCCAGTCTTGAAACTAAGACCATCTCATGTTCCCCCTTAGGAGAGGCCAAGGCTTCCATCTCTGGACAGGTAAGGCATACAGTTTTGTTTGCAGTGTTGAAGCTTCAGATGTCAGGACTTCGACCAACATCACCAATCCTCAAAGTCATGCACCAAAGTCTTAGAAATAGGCACTGGCAGGATTGAAAGACCAAGAAGATAAAGGGAACTTTCAAAAGGAAAAGACACCCCCACTTCTGGGATCATGTTTATCTCTCAGAGGTTGAGTGTCAAGAATTTTGAGACATTTAACAACAACAACACTATGAAGACTGCCTGCCCAGAAACAGTATTCTACACCTCTCCTTGTAAAAAGACAGTTTAAAAAGGGTATTAAAACAACTAATGACCAGGCGGTGGTGGTGCACACCTTTAATCCCAGCATTCGGGAGGCAGAGGCAAGAGGATCTCTGTGAGTTCGAGGCCAGCCTGGCTACCAAGTGAGTTCCAGGAAAGGTGTAAAGCTACACAGAGAAACCCTGTCTCGAAAAACCAAAAAAAAAAGGGGGGGGGGGGGTTGGAGAGATGGCTCAGAGGTTAAGAGCACTGAGGACATACATGTTGTATACATAATAAATAAATAAATCTTAAAAAAAACAACTAATGAAGCATGCTAAAATGAATTTTGCTAATGGCTAAAATACACATAATCTTTGCATTTGCCTTTTTTTTTTTTTTTTTTTTTTTTTTACTCATCTGTAAACTTGTGAGTTTTTGAAAAAAAAAAAAACCCACAAGCAGTATCAGGAGCTATGTTCACACTCAGAACTGGTTCCCTGACCACCTTCCGGTTTGTAAATAGTAAAAGTTCCTTTGACCCTTTTGAAATTATTTTTGCCTTTTCAGCCTGTACACTTAAACAATGTATTAATGAACACATGTCCAGGTGAAGATACCAAGGCTGGAGAATCTCTGTAAGTTGGTGGCCAGCCTGGCCTATAATGAGTTCTAATCAGTGCAGAGTATAGTGTGAGACCCTGACAAAAACAAACAAACAAACAAAAACAAACAAAAACCAAGAAATTTATATTCTAATTGACTAAAGAAGGTCCTTTAAATAAAGATAAGTATACAATAATGGTTACTACTTAATTAAAAGATTGGACCCTCTGCGTGGTGAGACAGTTACGTAGCTTGACCTGCTTGGGGGCCCCCTGGCAGTAGAATTAGAATCCATCTCTGGTGCATGAGCAGGATTTTTGGAGCCCCTATGATGGGACACCTAGTGCAGCCTTGAGGCAGGGGAAGGGCTTGGACTTGCCTCTACTGGATGTGCCACTCCATGGGAGGCCTTGCCTTCTTGGGGGGAGGGGGCTGGGGGATAGGATGGAGGGAACCTGGGGGGATGGAAGGAGGGAAGAGAGGGATCTTTGAATGAAAATTTTTCTTAATAAAATAAAAGCCAACAAAAAGCTACTTGTCCCTTTTCTCTCTTGAAAATCCCACTCCTTCCTTGCATGTACACAGCTTTCTCTGTTCTCTTCTTTTTCTCTTTCCCTCTCTTCTTCTCTTTCCATACTCATAACAGTATTAAAATAATTTTCTTACCAAATTCCAACTTTGTAGAAGAATTTCTAAACAACCTTATTAAATAAGAAACACAGAGCCAAATGCAGAGGTGCAAGCCACAGAGACCAGATCAACAGCCGCCAACTAACCTTAGCTTACCACCTCACCACCATAGCTTCCCAAGAGAGCCTCTTCCTGTCTAACCTGTGCCTTTATTGCCTTCCTGTTCTGCCTTCTCATTGGCTCTAAGCCCAGCCACATCACTTCCTCATCACTGTCTATACGGACCTCCAGGTCTCTATGATTGGTACTGGGATTAAAGGTGTGTGTCACCACACTTGACTGTGTCCTTGAACACACAGATACACTGCCTGCCATGTGAACGGATTAAGGGTATGTGCCACCACCACCTGTTCATGGCTCACTATGACCTCTGATCTCCAGGAAAACTTTATTTATTAACATATAAACAAAATATCACAATTCAGCACAAATAAAATATCACCACACAACTTTATATCATTAAAGGAAGAAACTAAATTTTCTAATGTAACTAGTAGGAAGTATTTTTTGGTTCAGATAAAGTTGATGCACTTCCTTGAATTCAGTTTGAATATAACTATCTCTGGTGACATAAGGAACATAATTAATAAAACGGAAATTAGAAGTATTGAGTATATCATTTTATTGTTGTTCTTGGTGTGTGTGTGTGTGTGTGTGTGTGTGTGTGTGTGTGTGTGTGTAGTGTGTTTTCAAAGACAAGGTCTCACACTAACTCCCATGATGGACTAGATAGAAATCATTACATAGCCCAGGGTAGCTTTGAAATAATGCCATTCCTTTTTCTTCAATGGAATTACATGTGTGAAGTACCATACCCAACTTGAGCATCTATAACTTACAAGAAGTATTTGTAAAAGTCTAAACAGAATTGTGAATGTCTGGAGTTTGATGGCGATTGTAAAAGAAAGAATAAAGGGTAAGTACTAAGCTTTTACAAGAACAGCTGCAGATTCATCACAGTGTAGAATTAAGAGCTGGCATGCACAAGGGCCTGATGTTGACACCCAGAACCACACACACCAAGAAAGTATTTTGAAGACAAGTGGATATTGAAACAAAGGAAAATGACACAGTAATGAAAAAAAATGGTGTTCATTGAGAAAATATATAAAATAGTATCTTCATTAAGATGAAAGTAAATAAAGAATATTAGAATTTTTTCTGGACTAAAAGTAGAATAGAATTGTAGGACAGAAATTTTTCACATAGAATGTAAATTAATAGCTTTGCCCACAAACATAGATAGTTTATGCATAGGTAGACAGATTGAGCTGAGAGGGGATAAATCAGCTGTAGACATGTAGATTTCTAAGTTGTGATAATTTCAAGCAGGGTGTTTGAGACTAATAAGAAGCACACTTGATAATGAAAGATGGAACTTTGAGTTCTGATTATGAAGTTGAGAAATTCATTTAACTTCTCTGGACTAGAGGTATGCTACTGTGTTATACCTGAGGAAGGCAAAATTTTCTTTGGGGGATTTGAGTTTACAAAGTGAAAAGGTCTGGCCAACTAAGTGTAAAAGATAAAGCTAGTCAGTTTTAAAATATGTGGGCCTCGTTAAAGTCACAAAAGTCGAAGATTCACATATTAAGCTGTGTATTTAAGGGTTTCAAAGTTGAAAGGTTAGCTTTCTTCCCTAGACTGAAGAGCCATTGTCTTGCTGTGCTATAGAAAATATGATTCATTATTATAAGTAAACAATAAAAGGTCAGTCAGTAAGCCTGCTTCTGAAAACAGCAAAAATAATGCCTTCTGAACTCTGAAGAAATCTGCATTTGCTTAATTGAAGAAGTTAAATATTTTCAAATACCTGCTTATTTTTATTTTTTGTGTATGAGTATTGCCTACATACATGTATGAGTGTCATGTGTATGTAGTATGATCAGAAGAGCTGTGTGTATGTGTAGTATGATCAGAAGAGGCCGTGTGTGTGTAGTATGATCAGAAGAGGCCATGTGTATGTAGTATGATCAGAAGAGGCTGTGTGTATGTGTAGTATGATCAGAAGAAGCCATCCAATCCCCTGCCACTGTATTTACAGTCAGTTGTGAGCTGTCACATGATGTGGACACCACAAACTAAATCTCAGTCCTCTATGAGAGCAGCAAGTGACGTCAACAACTCTGTCTTCTCTCCAGCCCCAGGAAGTGTAATTTTCACAAGGAAATAAGGGGATAACCAAAATACAATTCAATTTAAAACCTTTTTTTTTTTTGTAAAGACACGTCAATATTGTTTCTATGCATCCTATATGGCTATGGTTTTCAACACTGAGACTGCATATTCCTAATGTACAAAATGAACCTTTTGGGCACATGAACTCTTACGTAAGCATTATTGATTTTATTAGACTTTAACCAAATAAAAAGTTACTGGTTACATGGAAATAAATACTGAAATGGAGATGTCCAAGCTGATCACTAGTTCTCAGACAAGCAGAACTGTGTTTTGTGTCCTTAGATTATGTTTATATCAAGGTTTTATTTATAAAGGTTGATCTAAGAGGTATTTTACCTATTATTCTAATATTCATTAAATGGGAAATGTGGATCTTGCTATCAGTTAAGAATGTTGCGGGCCAGGCTGTGGTGGCACACATCTTTGATCCCAACACTCCAGAGGCAGAGCCAGGCGGATCTCTATGAGTTCACAACCTGGTCTACAGAGTGAGATCCAGGACAGACACCAAAACTGCACAGAAAAACCCTGTCTCAAAAAAACAAAAAACAAAACAAGAATGTTGCAATTTAGAGGGCTGGGCCTGGTGCCCCACAAGTTCAATTCCAGTGCTTAGGAGGCAGATATGTTTGAGGCCAGCCTGGTACACATAATGAGCTCCAGGCCACCCAGGAATACATACTGAAACCTGTCTCAAAAACAAAGAAAGACACACAAAAAAGGGTACTGCAATTTATATTGGGGTACATAATGAAGAAATCTTTAAAATAAACTCAAAATAACTTATGGCTCTATTTTACTATGCAAATCAATGATTGGATGTCTCATTATAGATATCACAGAATCTACCTTTCCAGTTTCCCCATGTTCAAGAATAAGAACAGTATCTCAGCTATCTCAACTTTCTCTAATATGTTTGAGCCTTCTCTGCACAGGGACGACTTCTTGACTTTCTTTACATCGCCAGCACCTTGGACAGTACTGGCCACAAACCAGTTCACAGCATCTGTTTTACAGCCCGAAATGATTTCCTTGTGATAGCATATTTGATGTCACTGGAGATATAAATTACCTAGGCCTAAATATGTTTTCATTTCACTGTGACAAATTACTCTCAAATCATTGTCATTTCACTCTGAAGACAGGATTTATACTTACAAAGTCTCCTGCTAAATTAACGCTAGGCTAGACACGTTGTTGCAAAATATCTAAGGCTCGGCTCGCACAAAAACACCACAACAATGTAAGAGAGGTTGAACGTCTAAAAATGTCCTTTTAATGCAAGATTAATATATTCGTGCCTGCAAGCTTACAAGGGGATTTTTAGGGATAGAAAGGAGGCTCTCAAGCCTGCTCTCCAAAATAAAATTAGAAGGAAAAGGAGAAAATTTCCCTTAAATTTTAAGAATACTATTACTGTGGAACAATATGGATAAATGTAAACTGGAAACATTTTTCTTAACTCCTTTGTCAGCTGATACTTTATAGATACATTCTTCCTGATTCCTATTACTCCAGAGTTAAAAAAAAAAAAAAAAAAAAACGTGGATCCCAGAAACTACCAGTTTGTTTTCACTGAAGAAACTGGCCTTTGGTGAGTGGAGGAGGGCGAACGTGCTCGGTGGTGCTACTTCACTGTCATCAGCAAACATACTCGCTTTGCACTGAATTAGTCGTTCCTTCGTATCTTTGCAAGAACCCTTTGTTTGCGGGACGGCGGCTCTGACAACCATTGTCTATTCGCGGAAATGCCATCCCAGGACTCCGCCCGAGAGCTGGGGGTGGGGAAGAAGCCGCGCGTGGAGAGATCGACTGAGAATTAGTGAGTGAACAAAGAGAACTCCCGGCAGCCAGCCGCGCGCCAGCGCCTCTCAGCTGCATCAGGAGCCTCCAGAGGGTCAGGCCAAGGGTGCAGGCTGCTCCATTGGGCCTCCCAAGGAAAAGAACTCAAGTAAATAATTGATGGAGATTGATCGGACCCGAGACAAAGCATTGCAGGAAACCAATACATCCGATTTTAAGCGGTTTTGGAGTCTTCTGCCAAGTACAGGAAATGGGAGTGGAGCAAGGATTTTGATGAGCCAGACTGACAATTCTCCATCTGGGGCGTGGCTCTGGCCTTTTTGTCTTCTTGCCTCCCACCCGCTACCCCGGCTCCCCATCCTCACCTTCTCTCTTCTCTTTGAGTAACCACTCCGGTTACTTCTCTCCTGTCCTCCCTCCAATCCCGCCCTCTTTCCAGCCCAGTCCGGTGAGGTCAGCTCATGAATACCACTGCACTTCCTGGGGATCGTCTGGCACGGCTTGGTACCCGGACATGGTCTGATGCAGTTGCAGCTCCAGCCCAGTCAAGCATCGCCGGCTAGGAACCCGCTCCCAGAGTTCCCAGTCTTTGTGGTTACCGCCTTTGTTTGGAGAACCAGAGTGGGTGTGGATCCGGTGCAAGCAAGCCTGCTCAGCAAGAAAGTCAACACTACTAAGTTGAACTCTCCCTGAAAGATAAACCCGGAGGTCTTCGAAATATCAGGAAGAAAGCAGTGTTGATTTGCATCAACTTCCTGGAAGCAGCACCTCTGCAGAGATGTGAGAACTTCTGGATTTAGAGGTTGAGAAACCGGGTGGGTCTTGGGACAGATAGGATTTGAGATCAAAAGGCTTGATTTGGTCCTTACTGAAACTGCTTGGATGCCCATTTCCACTGATGAAAGGCTTGGGATATAGGCTGCTAGCTAGATGCCTTAGATTGTGGTGTTAGTTCCTGAAACCCAAGTTTTCTGTGAGGTGAAAGCAGTCTGGGGGTGTCAGGCATGGCTTCTCAGCTCCTGTGTGGTTCTGCTTAGTTAAATATAACTTTGTGTTGCCAGTGTAATTAAGTTGGATGGCCCACATTAATCTGATCCATGGTAAAGTAGGCCAGACATGCTAGCAGTGGGTAACTTTGTTTTCCTCTCTGAAGAAGTCTTTATCATTGCATTACACAGTGAGTTGAAAAAGAGATTCCAGAGGCAGAAAAGAAGGTGGAGAAGGGATATTTGGGTATTTTTTCTTTATGAAGGGAGAAATGATTACATCCTCAATTAAGATACAGCAAACAACAACAGTAACCATCTAAGTAAGATCCTGGGGAATCATCTCTCCTAAAAGGTGTGAGTGTATGGTAAGAGAAGTTTGTGTCTAGTCGTGACCTTTCTGTGCTTTATAGATAATGTTCTCCTGGAAAGGGGGCCAATTGAACTAGCTGACTGGGCCCCTAGGAAGGAGAACTCACAGGGCAGTAACTTGCTGTTTTCCAGCTTAAGGAGTTATGCTTTTTGTGGGAAGATAACACCATGTATCTTACCACCACAAAGGAAGATGAACAGCCTTCTGGGTGCAGACTGTTCTGATCCAAAATTTGGCTCCATAGGAGTGAGTGAGCATTTTAACATTTAATTTTATCTGTATGAGTATTTTTGCCTGTGTGTATATTTGTCTACCACATATGGACCTGGTGCACGGGGGAGGCCAGAAGAGGGTGTCAGATCCTTGGAACTGGAGATACAGTTGTGAGCTACCCTGTGAGTTCTGGGAATAGAGCATGGGTCCTCTGGAAGAGCAGCCAGTGCTACTAACTGCTGAGCCATTTCTACAGGCCCGTGAGTGGGCATTTTAAAACTTCAACTTAGTCTATTATACACCACCTAAGGAGATGTTTAAGAATGAATCTGTTTTCTACATTGCACTTACAACTCACTGCTTTATAAATACATAACAAGTGAGTGTAGACAAATTCATCACTACAAGCGTCACAGCTTGTAGGTAGAGCTGCTCATTAAATTTTCCAACAAGTATTTTTAAGCTACAAAAATAATCTCTTCGGGACTGCCAATGACTGAATCTTATAGCTAATTCCTAATGTCACTTTTTCTTGAGACTGGGGTTGATGTATAGTCACTCTTTATGTTTTCGTTTGTATTCTGTTCTTAGGAAAGTTGGCTATAATTATCTAAAGACAGCATTAGGGGCTGGAGCTGAAGGAGGAAAGTGTCATTTATCTACAGTAAATATTCTCTAGGCTCCTACATCATAACCGTGTTTTTTTTTATTGAAACCTGGGAATACTAATTAAGAAAGTTTTCTTTGCTAAACTATGTTTTAAACACAGGTTTGATGCTGAAGAAAGCCGTTTGATAACTATCATATGTAAATATTTCCTTTGCCTTCAGAAGTCTCTTCCGGACCTTATGCCCCCGCCCCCCGCCCTTCATTTTCTTCCCCATTCATTTCTTGCTGAACCTATGTCTAACCCTTTCCAAAACCTGCTACCTAAGGAATTCAAGCTTCAGCTGCCTTTGGCTGAGAGGTCGAAACAGCGCCACTTTGGGCAAAGTGAGAACTAACAGCCCTGCACTCTTTTCCTAGTCAATGGTCCCATTAAACGCTGGGTTTCCAAATCTCCTAATCCTCTGTAGCTTCTCCTGTCTAGCAAATTAACCTTTGACTCTGCAACAGTGTAAACATACTGTATATTTCTCTTCTTTTATTCCCGTCCCAGCTTAGAAAGGAAGGTTGGTGGCAGAAAGGAGAGCAGAGGATGATCTAGCGATGGACCGTTCCATGTCGCATCCGGTAGGTTCTTCCTAGACTGCCATGAGTCAGCCACCGTCCGGGGGCGCTGCCCCAGCCGCAACCTCAGCTTCTGCTGCCGCCGCCGCAGCCACGGAGGCTCGCCTGCACCCGGAGGGCAGCAGCAGAAAGCAGCAGCGAGCTCAGTCACCTGCTAGGCCTAGGGACAATTCTTTCCGACAGACCGCCGCGGCCACGCGGTCCCCGCTCGGGGTCGGCACGAAACTCAATTCCGTCCGGCAGCAGCAGCTGCAGCAGCAACAGCAGCAGCAACAGCAGGGTACCAAGATCCCCGGTCGCAGCGCCTCTGGGGCCGGCTCTAGAGGATGCGGAGGCGGGGCGGAGAAGGCGACGCCCGCGGTACCCAAAGGGGCTGCTCCCGGAGCTGTCCAGCCCGCGCCTGGTGCTGAAGGGTCCCCCGCGGCGATCCTGGCCTCTGTGAGCGGCAGGAGGCCCGGGCCACCCGAGGACCCACCCCGGGAGATAGAGTCGGTGCCCTCGAAAGTCGGGGAACCCCCTCCGCTCGGGGGAGGAGGGGGAGGGGGCGGGGAAGGAGGAGGAGCCGGCGGCGGCCCGGGGGACCGGGAGGGGGGCGCTCCGCAGCCGCCACCGCCCAGGGTTTGGCGAGGGAAAGGCGTCCGCGCCTCGCAGAGGGGTAGCAGCGGCGGGGAGGGGGTATCCCCTTCGCCATCCACCGCTGCTACAAGCAGAGCCCCCGGCCCCGGCAGCAGAAACTCTGGAAGCGGCGTCGCAGGGGGCGGCAGCGGAGGTGGAGGGAGCTACTGGAAGGAGGGATGTCTGCAGTCTGAGCTCATCCAGTTCCATCTCAAGAAGGAGCGGGCGGCGGCGGCGGCGGCGGCGGCGGCCGCGGCTCAGATGCACACTAAAAACGGCGGCGGCGGCAGCCGCAGCTCCCCGGTGGCCGGCGCCCCTGCCATCTGTGAGCCCCTTGTGGTCCCCTCCTCCTCCTCGTCCTCCTCCTCCCCAATGGCGGCCGCGGCCGAGGGCCCCCAACAGAGCGCAGAGAGCAGCGGCGGCAGCGGCGGGGCCATGCAGGCGGCGGCTCCCCCCTCGTCGCAGTCCCACCCGCCGCAGCTCCAGGAGCAGGAGGAGATGCAGGAGGAGATGGAGAAGCTGCGGGAAGAGAACGAGACTCTCAAGGTGAGGAGGAGAGCGGGGGGTGGGGACCGAATGGGGGAGGGGAAGCGTGGGCCCTCTGAGGATTAGGGCGTGTCCCCCGCAGGGTTGGAAGGCTGCTAACCTGTTAGGGCCCACAGGGAGGGAGGGGAGCTAGAAAGGTGGGGGAGGTCCATGGCCCGCTCCCAATTTGAAACGGAACCTAATTTCCATATCGTTGTGTTTCATTTAAAATCCCCAAACCCAGGCCTTCGTTTCTCCATTTACCACGATATGCCCCACTTTCTCACGGGCAGAGAGAGCTAGAGCAACAGAGCAATAGAAGGCCAAATCTGGGCCTGGTTTTCTAGATTCTGTTTTCAGCCCCCTGTCACTCCAGTCTCGTGGAGAAGGGGGCGGTAAAACTAGGTATCGGGTGTAGGCATGGGATGTTTGCGGTGCGTATCTGAGGGGCTGGAGGCAAGGCTGACTGTGACCCATGGCCTTTCACCGTCTCAGAACGAGATCGATGAGCTGAGGACCGAGATGGACGAGATGCGAGATACTTTCTTCGAGGAGGACGCCTGTCAGCTGCAGGAAATGCGCCATGAGTTGGAGAGAGCCAACAAAAACTGCCGGATCCTGCAGTACCGCCTCCGCAAAGCCGAGCGCAAAAGGCTCCGTTACGCGCAGACCGGGGAAATTGATGGCGAGCTGTTGCGCAGCCTGGAGCAGGACCTCAAGGTCTGCAGCTGTGGGGGAGGGGGAGCGAGGGCGCGCTGGGGTCAGCCGGTGGAGACTTTAGTGAGGGCTCTTTGCGTTGGAAAGGGCCTTCCCTGATGACTGGCAAAGGGCGTTAGATTCCTAGCGTTCACCACAAAATGTCAGCATCCTAGAAGGGGAAGGAAATGTTCAGTTTAGTGTGTGTGTGTGGTGGGGGGAGGGAGGTCGTCTCCTGGGAGTAACTCTTTCAGAAGTAATGGGAAGAGGGTGCCTCCCTCTTTGGCTGAAACAAAGTCATTCATGGTAAAGCATAGACTCTGAATGGCCTCGACTCTAGTGATCTGGTGGAATCAGATATTCATGAGTTGCAATGTGGGTTACTGTGGAGCATTGACATCCACAACAGGAAAGCATTGAGAAAATAGTTCAGGTCTCTTTCGGAAAGTCTGGGCTTCCACTTAAGACCCTTGCCTATCTACGCTCACCAGTTCTTTAACTTCCTGAAAGGAACCCGTCTAAACAGTAACCCGTTTGGAAAAGGGCCCTATAACAAGCTTGGCAGTAGCCAAGCTCCCTCCATCCAGTCTAAAGCAGGACTGGCAGTGTCCTGAGCCTCTACGCTAAATGCTCAGTATCCCTTCAAACTCTAGTTTTCAAGATAATCTCAAAAGTTGGGGTGAAAATATATACTACTATTAAAAAAGAATCTCAAGGACTGGAATGCTTGCTAATCTTAAATACTTGGAACTAGCTAAGAGTTATAAGGGAAATAAAAGCAAGTCCCACTACCCAGTAGTTAAACATGTACTTACCCTCCCCCCCCTTTTCTCATTGGGGCAATAGTAGAATCATATAGCTCATGGTTTTACTGTAAAATTAAAGCAGATATGTTAAATCTATCTATACATGAACATGAAAAAAACACATATTGCTATGATGCAGTGAAGTTAAATGAACAAAGTGGAGCCAGGCATCTGGCTATTTGTTAGCTGTACAGCCTTGAACATCTTACTTGATATCCCTCCCTCTATAAAGCAGATATAATAGTAGCATCTATCTTGTGGGATTGTTGTGAGGATTAAGTGATTGATATATGAATGGCTTCTAGATCAGGTATTGGGAACACTGCCACAAAGTATGTACTACGGAAATGTTGGCTCTTGATGCCTTCAATAGGAATACAATTATATCTTATTGCTACAAACACATAATTTTAGGTTGCAAAGGATGTATCTGTGAGACTCCACCACGAACTGGAAAATGTGGAAGAAAAAAGGACAACAACAGAAGATGAAAATGAGAAGCTGAGGCAGCAGCTTATAGAAGTTGAAATTGCAAAGCAAGCCTTACAGAATGAACTGGAAAAAATGAAGGAGGTTAGTATCTGGTTATTTCATGATGGACGGGGTATGTTCAGCTCTTTAGAACAGAATCTCAAGCATTAACATAACTGCTAAAATTTTTCTCTCTGGATGACACTTGCCATCCTACTCAATACAGTCAGAACCAGAAGATGTCATACGAACAGGTGGAATAGCAAAGAAAATACTCTAACCTGAATTTCTGGTTTAACCTACTATGAGCTGCAAACTGATGTGTTTCTGTTGCTGGAATGTGTGTGAATTAAATACGTTAAATAACACACGGCGCACGTGCTATCAAGATAAGAAGTGATGAAGTGATGCCTGAGTTAGTTGAGGAGAACAGATTTATGAGATTATTGCTGTGTTCATAGAAGAATGGGCTTCTAGAATGGGCAGGGCTGTAAATCCCATTCGACCCATTCCAACCATGACTTGAGTTTTCTCGATAACAAACAATTCCCAAAATTGTTTGATGCTCCAAATATTATCCTGAAGATCTTCCACAGCAGCCAAGTCAATCCCATCAGAGTTCTGATGAAAGGTTTTCTTTATTTCCAGTTGGGATCTACCCAGTTTTGTACCTCAAAATGGTTCATCTTAATTCTATCTTCTTAATTCAAAGTTCAAAATGGTTCATCATAATTCTATCTTTTAGGGTAGAAGATTCAAAGTTCTCTTTTCCATGTTCACTCTGTGAACATTGACTCTTCCAAAAGAATAAAAATCATGGAAAACAACAGAAAGTCTATCAATGAGTAATTAAAGTCAAAGGATAAATATTTTCACTGAACTAAAATATTTTTAAAACTAATTTGAGTTATTGGCAGTGTCATGTATGAAAACTATGAATGAAAATTGGCAAAAGCAGAAATGGCCTCTCTGCTTGGTTATATAGACTTCCAAAGAAATCTTAATCTTTGCAAGTACTGAGGATTGAGCCACTCATGTCTGCCATTAACAGTGAAAGTATCAGCAGTGTGATTAAGAATCCATCAATGTAAGGACTCTGAAATGCTGTTTTAGGGGAGCAAATTATTCTTTGTGACCTTTTGTCCATTTACTCTTATGCTATCCTAACCTTCAACACCTTTTCATTTTATTTTTTTTAATATTTCACTCATTAACTAATTAACTTTTGAGATAGGATCTCTTTGTGCAGGCTGGAATTTTCTATGAAATCTAGGATGGTCTCAGGCTGGAGGTATCCCTCTGTCTCTGCCTCCCTAGCTCTGAGATTGCAGGTGTTTGCTACTGACACTTTATCTAAACATCTTTTTAACATGGCAAAACAAGAAAAATACTATTGTTGAAATATGCTTCTTGGGTGCTAGTCCAGAGTGCCTTTGTGTTACAGGAGAAAAATAGACTGAGAATCACATGATACGCCATGAAAAGACTATAACTTCAACTTTTCTCTATTTATTCTAAACTGTAAAGGTTGTTTCAAATGATTTTCAGTGTCACTTCCTATGATATATTTTATCTTGTCATCCAGAACACTGCCATTTAGAGACCACCTCATATTCCACCCCTTGAAGTTGTAAAGTCAAATACAAAGTTAGTGTATGCATACATATGCAATAATGCACAGTCCAAGAGTTTCAAAATCTGCGTTTCTGGGGGAGGAGGGAGTGAAGTAGGTAGCTGGATTAATTTGCAAGGACTGCTATCACAAAGTACTAGATACTTTATTTTCTCACAGTTCTTTGGTCCCTTCTGAGGGCTGTGAAAAAAGGATGGGCCCTTCCTTAGCTTGTTGATGATCACCTTCATGTTCCCAAGGCAGGTTTCCTGTAGCCACCTGCTTAGAAACTTCTATCCACCCACTACCCCCTCCCCCCCACTGTGTGTGTGTGTGTGTGTGTGTGTGTGTGTGTGTGTGTGTGTAGGGTGGAGGTCAGCCTCAGATGGTGTTTCTCGGGATCTGTCCACTTTGATGAGACAGGGTTTCTCACAGGCATCTGTGGCTCAATGATTAGTTTAGGCTGACTGGCCAGGAAACCCCAGGGATCCATCTATCTTTACCTCCTCAGAGGAAGGCTTACAAGCATGCACCACCATACCCATCCTTTTTATTCGATGATAAGAATGTAGCTCCAGTACTCGGGCTTGCAAGGCAAGTACCTTACCATCTGGTGTATTTCTCCAAAACCCAACACTTGCTGTTTCTAAGCATACGAGTCATATTAGACGAGGGTTCTCCCTAATGGCTTTACTTTCAACTGATTACCTTTGTAAAGAAATTATTTACAAATCATTTTCTCTTAGTTGGGGATCATCTCCTAACTAGAGATTAGGATTCCAACGTAAATCAGAAGAAAAATCACTTAATGGCTTAGTGTTGGAAAATGAGAAACTCCATTGTCATTCTCATGAGGCTTCTTCCCTGTTCGTGTATGACTTTGTTTTTTTGTTTTGTTTTGTTTTTTGTGGTTTTTTTTTTGGGGGGGGGGTGGTGGTCCTGGTCTTTGTTTACACCATTAAAAACATTCAATCGAAAACAAACCTTACTTGATCACCAGAGATAAAAGAGAACCACTTTGTAATTTGATGCCATGTGGATATTTCCCAAGTAAATATTCAGAAACCTGTGTTTAAGAATGGCTTAAACCATAGTTGGGAGATGGCTAAGTGCATGAAATATTAACTGAGAAAGTATGAGAGCATGAGTTTAGATCCCCAGCCTGCTTGCAAAAGCCAAGCAGGCCACTACATGCATTGTGCATCAGTACCCGGAGTGGTGCGGAGGTGGAGTCTACAAAGACAGGCAGATTCTAAAGGCCTCGCTGGTCAGTAAACCGAGCTGATATGGTGTAATCCAGGTTCAGTAAAAGGCCATGTTCCCTCCCTAAGAAAGATGGATAGTGATAGAAAAAGATACCCAACACTAATCTCCAGTCTTCATGTGCTCACACACAAACACTTACATAGGTACCTGCAAAGAAAAAAATGGCATATGTGTTTTCTGATTTTTCATCCTGTGTCCTGAAAAGAGGAAAATGCTCATAGACTCACCCATCAGCCAGACAGATAGGCTCTCATCCATCATCGTAAAATAAAAATCACTTCTCTGTGATGCTTTCTTTCTTAAGGGCTCCGGCTCTCAATTAGGTAAATGTGGGTACCACACCAATAAGTGGAGGGCCTGAAATATAATTCATGTTCACCAAGGAGTAGTGAAACCCTCCACTCAAAACTCTGATTAAATAAGACAATCATGTTAATCTAGGGAAATGTAGCAGCATTTAGGCAAGACATCAGCTTTCTGTGTTTATTATGTGTGGGGCCCATTATTTATGTTCATGAGTGTGCATGGGCATGGAGGTCAGAGGTCAGCATCAGGTAATTCCCCTTATTGATCTACACCTTGGTTTTAGGAATAGTGTCTCTCACTGAATCTGGGTGGAGCTCTCGGTTTTTGCCCGACTGTCAGAGACAAGAGGTCTTCAGGTTGATGCTGCTCCTCCCACAGGTGCTAAGAGTGCTGTTTTTGCTGCCATCCCGGGCTTTTATGCAGTTGCTGGGGATTTGAACTCAAGGTATTATGCTTGTACAGCAGGCACTTTCCTCACTGAACAATGTCCCCAGCCCAGGACATTAGTTTTTAAAAGTAGCTTTTTACTAAGAAAAATAATATAAGGAAGTGTGTGATGGGAGGAGGGGAGAAAAGTAGGAAATTTGAGAAAGAGATGTCTAGCACATGGACAGGTAAAAAGTACTAAATGTAATAAAGGAAAAAGAAAAATAATCTGACCGGCATAATCACCTTCTCAAGGCTGACTCCATAGTGCCAGAAAACACCTGTAGGAAACAGTTTAAAAATCAGAAGTATCCCATTCAAATAAGATGTTTGGAAGGATAATGGTGTTACTGTCTAAGAGAACAATGTTAAAATTGAGCTCAGGCTCTTGAGGTGTCTTAGGAGGTAAAGGCACTTGCTTCCAAGCCTGAAACAATCTGAGTACGATTCCCTGAACCCACATGTTAAAAGGAGATGACCAACTCCTTAAAATTGACCTCTGAGTTCCATATGTGGGCTATGGCATCCCTCAAATAACTTAAAAATATATATAACTATGATGAAAATGAACTGAGCTACTGTAGTACCTATGCTACTTGGTGGGCTGGAGCTATTAACCACCAGCTTTCTCATGTGTAAAGTGCAGATATTGAAAGCCTTCCTAAGAATTAACCACATGAACTAGAAGCCTCTTGTGTCATTCTACCCATGGAGAAAAACAGAACCATGTCAAATTCTGAAGAAGAAAAGAAACCGGTTACAGAGTAAAATCATGAAATATTAAATAAAGGCAGTTCTCTAATGCTAAGATTTTAGCTGTGTATATGGATCCATATAGATGTTGAACAGTGCCCATGAGACCAATAGACCATCTGCTAGAGTTGGGAACCATTTACTAAAACTTTAACTAGCTTCAAGGGTATTGACCAATTGCTCTCAGAGCTGGTGGCTGCAGAAAGTCCTTTGCACCTGCGAACATCCATCTGCTTATTTTCCCCCTCCAAGAGGATGGAGTAGGCACTTGGGAGCAAGAACAGAGTAGAAGCAGGATGGGGTAATTAGTTTAGGCTTTTGCAATTTGTCCCTTATATTGAAACAGCTGATATTCTGCCAACTGCAAACAAGAGGGACCTCTTAAAATGCTGCCTTCGAATCTTAATAGCATTTCCATCCCCATTATGAAACATTGATTTGCTAGTAGCAGTATGTATTTTTCCTGGAGTAAAATGCTTTTACCTTTCTATAACCCAGAGAAAGAAAGAGACAGTAAGCAGCACCACAGATGAGAGCAAACAGAGATTTCTGTGAAAGTCATTGTATCCATACAAGAAGCTTTTTGGATGTCAGGATAGGTTTATGCACAAATAAGATAAAGTTAGGGTTTTGTGGGACGTGGCTCTGTACATCTTCTCTGGGTTGAATGAGGTTTTGCCCCTGTGAAATTGGTCAGTGGCCTCCACAGGGTTCTCCTGCTGCAGTAAGAGGGAGCATCATTTTTGAATGCTTCCAAGTTCCTTATGCTCACCATTCAGGAGGGGGTCTTCTTAGGTCATCGTAAATGCCTACTGTTTGAGAAACGGTTCACCGCAGATACTTGAACAAAAGTCGTTAAAAGAAGACCAGAGAGAAAGAGAACAGGTGATGGAACTATTCACCCAATCTCTTCATTTCAGAACCTCTCTCTTATCTTTGTTGTTTTTTCTCTCAGCCTTACATAAGAAGCTTGGAGAAAATAATTTTATTAACATTTTCCAGTCTTGGCTCAAAGGACTCTTAACTGCCCAGCTGCAATAGCGTTATCTGCCTTGGGACTGTTACTTTCTGTGTGCTTGGTTTATATGTCCCATTGATTATAATGATATTTCATTCTAGAACACAGAAATAATTAATACTATAAATTGTAGCAGTGGTATCACTGTTCTTTGAATACGTTGTGATCATATCAATACATCTGGTGTATTTTTTTACACACGGGGCATTTTAATAGATAAATTTATGCCCTTTATGTTCACAATTTTGTATGTGTTTTCTTATGTAAAATTAGGTACTGTTATTAACTAAATTTGGTTTTGTTAGTCATGTTTATTTAAGTTAGAAGGTGCAAAAAAGCTATTCTGAATGATAAATCAGTGACAGTATAGCCCACGATACAGTTTTCCTGGGGAATTATTCAACAGGTGAGTATTTTACCCTGGTTCTGGTAGTTTATTAAAATGTAGAAAATGAGGACTGCATAAATAACTCATTGGTTGCTGCTTTTGCTGCTTTTGCATTGTACCTGGGCTCAGTTCCCAGCACCCACATGGTATCTCACAACCACCGATAACTCCAGTTGCAAGGGCTTCAGTGTCCTCTTTTGACCTCCTTGGCCTCCTGTACATGGTGCACAGACATACACTTACTCACATGCACATACACATAAAATAAATACTATAGTAATCAATGCTGTTGAAATGACCATTATTTTTAAGCACATAAGAATTAATTTTCTAGATATAGCTAATACTGCTATGTAAGCATCGGGAAGCTTGTATTCCATGAAGTTACAATTTTTGGTCAACCCATTTTTATTACACTTTTATTTATTTTGTCTTCTTATGTATGTGCACGCACACAAGTCACAGCACCCACGCAGAGGTCAGAGGACAACCTGTGGGAGTTTATTTTCTCTTTCTACCATGTGGGTCCCAGGGATTGAACTTGGCAGCAGGTGCCTTTACCTGCTGAGGCATCTCCCACACTACTAAATACAATTACAAAAAAAAAAAAAATAGAAAATAGTTTGAAATCTAGTTTGTTTCAAACAAAACGTATTTGTTTGAAAATATCTGTTGGTTGAGGAATTATAAATTTTACTGGATCTTTTAAACAAAATTACCTATGTAGTGCCATATACTCAGAAGTAATTTGCAAATTCAGTGTCAGGCAAGTGACACTTTTCCCAGATGTCAGGGGGAAGCAAAGTAGCTCTTAGATTTTTTTTAAAAAAAATGGCATATTGTTTTGTGAAACATACTGAATACTTATTGAGAACATACATATAAAATTTATGATTATTTACATAAAAGTACAGGTCAGTACTTAACCCTCTCCCCCAAAACATACGCATACAGTTGATGAGATCTCAGCTCCTTTCTTGGTTGTAATTTTAAACCTCATATTCAAATACTACAGAAAAGGGAAGGGAAGGGTAGGGAAAGGAAGGGGAAGGAAGGGAAGGGAAAGATAATTTCATATGATTAAACACACTGTATGAAAACCCTTCTACTTCCTATCTAAGATCCCTATCAATCTTAATGTTTAAAACTTAATGAGCACCACCATTCAAAAGCTGTGTCTGAAAGTCTGCTGAATTTGCTGATCAAACATACTCATGAGAGCTGAGTTCCCATCACTTGTCTCTGCGTTGGTCCAGTTTAATATGGTCTAAGAGCTCTGAACTGAGCTTTGAATGGCCCACCCCTGGGAGGTCAAGTCAGCAGTTTACTTATAGGAAAATCTCCATTCCAATAGCTAATATAGTCATTGCAAGTTGTTTGCCTTTCTGACTTCTGTATCAGCTTGTTCTAAAAAGTGACTTGCATGCTTCATAATAAAACTAGTTAACAATTGAAATAAAGGTTTGAAAATCAAGTCAAGTGAAAATTCCGAGACGATGGAAGGAAGCTTCATCTAAGGGATGTGCATTGTGTGGAGTGGCTTTGAGTTAAACAGAAATCAAAGTGAGGGGAATATTGGAAGAACTCCTTTCCCAGCCATTGCCAGATATGGAGGCAACACTCAGCTTCTAAGAAGTTTTGGCTGTTTCAGACATACTCTATGACAGCCAGCATGGATGGATGAGTGCTTGAAGCAATTCTTGCTTCTCCTCTACACAATTATTAAAATAGGAAGTTTTCAGAAAATAAAGTCAAGTATTTTGTTATGACCCATGAACCTGAATGTGATTTATTAGAAAGTGCTTATACTCTGGAGTCTGGAAACTACCTGAGGCTTCAATTGCCATTTCTTATGACAAATATTTGAAATGTGGAGTGGTGAGTTTCCTTATAAGTGTGTAAGTGAAACAATGTTCTCAAAGGTCCTTATAAAAGGGGCATTTTCCATGTCCTCAGCTATCCATTGCTATTCTCCTTTGAGGTTCTATAATCATTGGTAAAACTGAATCTAATTACTGGTTGGTTGTCTTGCTGTGTCAAAGTGCCTGGCAGAAACAATTTAAGGAGGAATGGTTTATTTTTAGCTCACAGTTCAAGGAGATACAGTATGTGATGGCAGTGGGAGCTCCAGGTGGCTGGCCACTCTGTATCCACGATCAGAAAAAAGGAGTAATGGCTGTCAGTGCTCATCTCATTTCCTTTCTATTCAGCCCAGGACGCCAGCCACCATAGTGAAGGTGGGTCTTCCTACCCCAACTGAGATAATCCCTCATGGGTGTGTCCCAACACTTGTCTTCTAGGTATTGGCAGTCTGTTGAATCAACAGTCAGTATGAACAATCAAAATCACCATAGTTTAGTCTTTATAAATTACTTCTTCATGTTCTTTACTGCAGTGTGATTATATAGATAAGGCAGAGAAGAGAGACGATATAAGGGGGGGCATTGTGATAAACCGTGGGTCAGAGTCTAGTTTCATGCTGTAGAAATCAGAATTGAAGTTGTTATATGTAGGGCTGAGGACAAAGGACAGCCTTCCTCATAATCTGAGCTACAGATTTCTAATGTGGCCTTATCGATCTGCTCGAAGCCACAAAATCCATATAATAACCAAAAAATTCACTCTTTTACAACAAACAAACCAGAGTATTGAATGGTGATACCATAACTGGGATGGGCTCTTTTAGCAATGAAGACCTCTAGATTGATATCTGTCTTTGTTAACTGCTTATTAGCTGCCAGTCTCTCACCACTGAGGGCGTTCATGACTCGATCGATGAGCACTAGTCCTTGGTACACATCCAGACATTTGTAATTCTCTACAATTTATATTTAATTGATTAGTCTCCCACGATTTTGACAGTTTTGGAAGTTGGCTACATGTTCCCAAAGGTGTAATAAAATTCTCTAAATTTGATTGGGTTTGTATGTATAATGGATATAAGCCTCATAAAATGAGCCCTGATTAAGAATCTCAGTCCCCACCTTTCAGAATCCCAAGTCTATAGCTATGATCTACATAGTCTAGGTGGTGCCTTTAGACTTTTGGCCAATATTATGGTTTGAATATGAATGTCCCCAATCTCATGCCCGAATGCTTGATCCTTAACTGACAGTGCTGTTTGAGGAGATTCTGGGAATTTTGGAGGTAAAGCTTAGCAGGAAGAATCAGGTCAGCATCTTTGAAGGTGATGCTTGATTCCCAGCCTCCTCCTCACGTGTTACTTCTTGTCTGCATAAGATGAACAGCCTCCTGAGTTACATACTCCTACCACCATGATGTTTCCTAAACACACTGGGCAAAGTAACCATGAACCAAGCACTCTGAACCCCTAAGCCCAAATAAACCTTTCCCCTCTTGACCTGTTTCTCTGGGGTGTTTAGTCACAGCAACAAGAAAAATCAATGACAGTCAAAATTAACACTACTATTGTCTACTGCTTCCTTTTACCACGGGCAGTCTTGGCACCAGAGAAGTGCCTTTGTCTATTACTAGAACTGTCAGAATCTAACATCTTGTATCTCTCTAATCCTTTAGTATGTAGCTTAAAACCCATAACATTTTGACTTGAAGTTAACAACCATGAATTACTATTATGTTTGTGTATATATGCATAGAAATATATATATTTGTAAGGGCTACCTGATATTGTCATCATAGCAATAGTCTATGCACTCAAGTTAATTATTTTATAGAATAAAATAATTGTGGAAATGACAACCTTTAATGGGCTGTGCTTTGAGAACTACTTATTACACCAAATGATTTGATGTGCATGACATCAGAAGGTTTTCATAAGAACATTCAAGCTGAGTTCTCTGTCTGAGGTATGGGCCTAGGCTGGTTTCTGTCCCTACAGATTCCTCAACAACCAGTTTGGAATCAGAATATAGACAATTTGACCATCTTTATCTGTAATATAGTAGCTTCTGTTTCATAGTGAGTATTTAATTTTTTGTTTGGGTTCTGTTGTTTTGAGACCATATTTCACATAGCCTAGGCTGCCTTTGAACTTACTATGTAGCTGAGGGTGCCCTTGAGCTTCTGAGCCTCCTGCCCCCAACTCTCAAGTGTTGGAATTACAGACATGTTCTAGCGAGCCTGCTTAGACTTAACTTGAACATATATTTTCCATGTACTATACTCTAAGTTCCCTCAGACTTGATTGAGTCCATCTTCATCATTTCCATATCAACCAGTGGGCAACCTGGCACAAAAACTGATGAGCAATTAGTGAGTCTGTAAAACAAAAATTTTAAAATTATAAATAAGTGTAGACGAAATTCTAAACAGTCTTAGTAAATAAGAAACACAGAGCCAAATACAGAGTTAAAGCCTAAGAGATCAGAGCAAGAGCCACGACTCCCTTTAGCTTACCACTCCATCACTTCCCCTGAGAGAGAGAGAGACCTTCTCCTGTGTGACCTGTCTTTTTATTGCCCTTCTGTTCTGCCTTCTCATTGGCTCTAAACCCAAGCACATTTCTTCCTCCTCACTGCCTGTCTATACAGACCTCCAGGTCTCTATAGTCTAGGATTAAAAGTTCAGGTCACCGGGGTTGGGGATTTAGCTCAGTAGTAGAGCACTTGCCTAGCAAGCGCGAGGCCCTGGGTTCGATCCTCAGCTCTGGGGAAAAAAAAAAAAGATAAGAAAAGTTCAGGTCACCTTGCTTGGCTGTGTCCTTGACCACACAGAGACTCTGCCTGCCCTGTGATCAGATTAAGGGCGTATGCTACCACTGCCAGACTTCTGCTTAATGGCTATGACCTCTGATCTCCAGGCAACTGTATTTATTAGCATACAAATAAAAATCACATTTCAGCACAAATAAAATATCAACATAAATAAGAGAGATGTTTTGTCTGAGAATTAAAAAACAAAAAAACAAAACAACAACAAAAAGCCCCACAAAAACAGGAACTCAATACTAGGCTTTTTCTGTGGTGCTTAATAAACAAAATGCGGAAGGAGTAGGTGGATAAATGCTACATCATCAGAGTCATGCTCCTGCCTCACTGCTCCGTACATGTAGAAGGGAAGAGGAAGGCTCTATTCATTACATGTGCTAGAGCACAGATGTGTTAGGTTGTTTTGTAGCTTTATTGACTCCACAGCTAACATCTTTGTTCTCTAAATTTAAGAACCCTATTTCTACTGAACTTGTACATATACACCATACATGTGAAAACCGGAGCTGAAGAAGAGGGTTTCAAGAAGATAAGCTCGCTGCCGTAGGAGGGTCTTGTTAGCTGTTTAAATCAGAATTCACTCGTTTTCTTTGTTGTGTAACACCCGCACTGCTTTGGAATAGATAACACACAATTTCATTGCATATTCGGAAGTATTTTCTGAATTAAACATCCAGTTGTTTTGGTGATTTTTAAATTTGACTGCATTTTAATAGATATACAATTATTTATTTGATTTTTAACACAATTCCATTTTTACATTCTCTGGTCATTTATACTGATCTTTGTGCAGATGGTAAATGGCATTTGAAGATGACATTTGAAGATGTCATTAAGCCTCTCTCTTGACATTTTCAATTTAATACTAACACATTTCACTTAATAGGGCCATCTATATTCAGCACAGTTCAACTTAGAGGCACTTAAAATAAAAAATTTAAAGTACTCTGCATTCATCTGCTGCATAGCTTAGTTATTTTCAATTGCTCAGTCAATTAATCATAGAGGTAAGTGCTTCATAAAATTAGCTCTGTTATCTTTTCTTTTCTTCACAAAGTTTCTTATCATTCCATTGGCCAAGAACTGAAATTATAGCATAAATAATAATTACATGGCACAGTTGATTATTGCATTGCTAAATGTTGACAGTTAATATGGAAGTATGTAGGTATATCATTTGCTTTCTTATATATGGAAGAAAACTTTCAGACCATGGTACATCCATTAAACTTAGGAAAAGCTCATGTGGAGGGTATTTTCTTCCAAAGATGCATATAACTATTAGATTAGTATACTTATTTGGTTAAGTATAAATTAGAATAATTGTGTTCTATAAGGATTCCAAAGGTAATTATCCTGTTTTTAATTCTACTGTTGTAAACTGCAAGAATTCTGGGGTTTTTGTAACTTATACATAATTTTCAGCTTTCATAATTACTAAGATAAAAAATGAAATGAGGAATTAAAAAGTCAGACCATTCAGCCCCAGAGACCATAGGTTAGACATCATTGATACAAAGAGGAGCCTAGACTAAGCTGGTTAGTGCTAAGTTATTCATTGTTATAAGCTGTCTTTGCTTTCATATGCCATTATGTAGCCATATAAAAATCCTATGTTTGTACTTAGTGACTTTGAACCACATCCTGAACTGTATACAGTATTCTTGAGTTTATTTTCCAGAAATATTAGAGATGTTATCTCTTCTGGTATGCTGACTTTTAAAAGTTGGCATTGGTCAACTTCATATAAGACCATGTATTGAAATTATTGATGGAAAAAATGTTTCTTACACTATCTGTTCTATTTTGTCTTAGCTCTGGGCTTTTGCTTACAATGAGCAAGTATGAGTTCAGTGATGTAAGCAGGATTAAGAGAATTGAACAGGGCTTATGAGGCACTTGGAGATGATAAATAACACTTGTAAACCCTTACCACTCTGATAGATGATTGTTAGATAGACAGATAGATTATAGATAAATAGATAGATAAATAGACAGATGATAAAATAGAGATATGTAGTAGATAGATTAGATAGATAGATGATAGATTAGATGATAGATGATAGATAGATAGATAGATGAATGATAGATAGATAGATAAATAGAGAGACAGATATATATATATATATATATATATATATGGAGAGAGAGAGAGAGAGAGAGAGAGAGAGAGAGAGAGAGAGAGATGCATTATATGTTTACCTAGTAGTGTTTGTTGACAGTTGACTGACTGAAGGGGACTTGGCTACTACTTTTTAATGTAGTGTTGAAAGGATGAAGACTTGAGAATACCCAGACCCACATCACTACCCCCTTCTTACTTCAGCATTCCTGCCAATGCCTTTTGTTGGTCTAATCCAAGTATGAGTCAAGTAATGACTGAGCCTGGGTACTCGGTGAACACTCCCCTACTCTTTCTGATCCACAGTGAACAGCATTCAGATTGTCTTCCTGTAGCACAGTACAATGCAGAGAAAGGGCAAGAAAGAATCTTGGTAGTTACAAAGAGAATAATAACTCAGGAATTAATGCCTAGGCATGTCCAGGTGATAATCTTTGCTTATAATATATACAAACTATATAAATCCTAAACCAAAAAGCATTTGTTCATCTAAAAAAAAGCCTTGTTGTATTATATAGTGTTGGCCATCACATTCTCTATTTTGTTCTTGTTAGCATTTATTTCAGTAACTCTAGATATCTAACCTCTCATCCTTTTGTATTTAATTCTTGTTCTCTGTATCCCTCAAAAGTTTCTCAGGGTCTAATAATCATTGTATCAGCTCTGCCACATCATATCAGCTTTCTAAAGACATCATGGATATTTAACTTTTGTGTTGAATTTTAGTGTCTGAATTTTCTTATTCCCAGTAGTGACTAGCCTTCCCAGCTCAGCCTCCTCTTCTGACCATTAGTCCATAGAGACCATCTGTGCTCATTTAAGAGCACAGTGTCTGCTAAGGCTATCTTCTGTTTCTCAGAGTAAGTAGATTTCAAAAATCTTCTTGGATTACTTTCTCTTCTACTCTTGCTAATTTTTAAAACCAACCTGGCAAATTTTATTTGATGCTTGAAGTATAATTTACCAACCATAAACTCAAGTTTTAGACATATAATTTAATGGCTTTTAGTAAATATACAGCATTGTTGATCCATAACCCAATTTTGGAATATTTGAATCTTTCCGTAAAGATCCCATGAGGCCATTTGTATCCACATTCTGTTCTCAATCCTATTTCTCCTAGCCTCAGTTGACTATGGATATACCTTCTGCCTTTAAAACATGGCTTGTTCTTGATGTTTCATATGGTTGTAATCACACAACAGATGGCCTTTGCATGTGGCTCTTTAACATAAAAAAAATTTGGTAGGTGCTTCATCCCTGTGGCACAGATATTAGGTTACCCTCTTTCTCTTTTCAAATGCTGTCCTACTACCTATATGTCCACACTTTTGTTTTTACATTCATTAGAAAATAAACATTGCAATTTTTTGAGACAGACTGAATGATAGCCCATTAGATAGCCCAGGGTGTTCTCAGACTCATGGCAATCATGTTGTGTCAGTGTTCAGCTTGAGGCAATACACCTGGAGAATTATTGCATGGTCTTAATTAGTGTTAATAATAAAACCCAGAGTCAGATGTTGGGGTAAAAGTTGAAAGATCAGAGAAGCAAAGGAGCAACCACAGTCACCTCTTGCCTCCAACTCCTCAGACTGAAAAGGGCCAAGCTTCTGTCTCTGACCTGCCTTACACTTCCTCTCTCTGCCCAGCCATATCACTTCCTTTCTTCTGTCTGTACAGACCTCTGGACTTCTAAGATTAACTAGTGGCTAGCTCCACCCTCTGATCTTCAGGTAAGCTTTATTTGTCAAAACACAAACAAAATATCACAACATTTCTCTCTTTTGTCTAAAATAAAAAGAGATGGTTATAACTAACATAGAAAAACTGTATACAATAAATACAATAACTATATACAAATATATACAGGGAATGATTACATCAACAATGTCTAGTCCATTAACATTTGACAAATTCAGAGAAAATACTCCATTGTCTATCCTATCTTGGTGAGTCCAAAGGGTTCTACCTAATTTATCTTCTATTCTAATTTGTGTTACTAATCCAAAACTATCTTTTGATGTCTCTCAACCCTATACACTTTACACCTCTTTAGTGAGTTTCTTTTCTGAATTTGTTAACAAGGAAAACTGTAACTATCTAGTCTTCAACTCACTCAGAGACACAAGAAGGAGTAATATTATTTGAGTAAGCAGGAAATGCAAGCAACTTGCAAAAAATATTAGAAATGACAGAAACAGCTGGCTGCCTGGATAGTCACCCAAAGTTCCTCTGTAACATTGAGGCATCATCTTCAGCCTACAGGCCTAGAATATCTGACAGACTTTTCTGTGAAGCAGAACATTCTGAAAGGTTGTTCTACCTTGTCTTGGCAAAGTTCAGCAGTCACTTTCTTGTATGTCATGCTTGTCTAATTTGGACAGCATAATGTTGGCAGTTGAGGCAAGAGCACTTTCTTGCCCAGTGGCTAACTTTTGCCATAAAGAAACTAAACCCCATATGGAGTTTCTTCTATGGCCATTATCTTCTCTGAAGTAGATTGGTGCTGCCAGAAGCAGACATGTCTCATTATCATAAAAAAGACCTGTTAATAAAACATCTTAAATGCTATATTCTGTAGATCTTTGAAGTGCTTGAAGATGACCTGTCTATCTAAAATATATGTTTGACCTTGAAAACATACTTAACATACTACAAGTTTAATTGTAATAGGATAGGTGACTAACTACTAACTTACACTTCTTTATTATCCTAAATAATTTGTAGTGAAAACTTTCAAGGACTAGCAATTTCTATTACATTGTTAAATGAACCGTATAGGTACAATAGCTTGAGCAAGAGTAGAAACCTATGTACAGTATTATCTAACAAACAATAACCTCAAATTTGTATCAATATGCAAACATCCAAACCAATGTAAAATATTTAAAACTAGTAGTTGCTTTTTTGGTTTAAAAGTAGATTCAATAATCTATCCTTTTATTCTATCATTTCTATATGCCCCCTTTTTTTCTTTTCAGAGTAAATTTAATAATCTACCTTTTTATCCTATTATTTCTATATCTCCCTTTTTTCTTTTCAAAAGAAGAACCCTGAATCTAATCTCTTTTGTTCAGCTTTTTTTTCTGGCCATTATTAATAACAACTTGTAACCAATAATCCTAAACCATGACAAATTACCAATTACAACTTGTAACCAACCTCCCTAAATAATGACAAATATCCATAATGCACTGAGCAACCAAACATCACCCACCCCACCTCTTGGGAATGTGGCAGTCATGTTCTTAAAATTACTTCCTGCTCTCTGGTAGCAATGGCATCTTTAGGGAACTCTGAAAAATAATTGGGATATTTATCAAGTCCTGGGAGAGCAAGCTATATCATTCATTGTCCAGTCTTTGCATAATGGAAAAAATTCAGGGCTTATCTCAAGTCCTGCCTAGAGTAGTCAGTGAGGCTGGACCATCTCAGCTAGTCACCTTGACATTGTTCTGAGCAGTTTGTAGTCCAAAGCTAGTCTTTGGGTGGTGTTTGTCAGTTTAGTGGCATTACCGCAATCCAGGTGGAATCATCATTGTGAAACCCTGTTATCCCTTTTAGAGACTTCAAAGATCTCTGTTAGGCATGGTCTTGGTTCACTGCAGAAAACTTAAACATTTTAAGTGTCATATGCAGCAGATCTCAAAGAGGTTAAAGTATCAGTGTTTATTATGTACATCCAGAGTACAAAAACACAATTCCTAATCATCTGATAGAGACTTAAAGCCGAAATCATGTACAGGAAGCTAGATGGAACCATTTTCTAGAATCAGTACTCTATATGAGTACCATTAATATCATGACAAAAAGTTTAATATAGATATATGTCAACATATATATTGATCTTATAAATTTTGAGGTAATATTTAGACCTTAAGAGAAGTGTTAAAGAGTCAAAATAAAACCAAAGGATTACGAGGTTAGTGGCATAAAATAGTTCCTAAATTTTAACTTTTCTTCTGTCCCATATCAGATGGCTCTTCTGACATGAGAAGACAGAGATTTTTCATTTTGCTTTAATAAGCAAGCTTTTGTTTAGAGAAGGGGAAAGTCATACTCCAACTTCAAAGCCAGCTTTAATTTTCAACTGAACTGGGTCTACAAAAAGACCATTTGCATCATATGTCTGTAGAGAACAGCAGAAACAAAAAATTGGGAATATTTATGAAATTTTATCCTGTTGGAAATGTAATATACCAACAGGCCAATTTACTCTTTTTCTTGGGACATATATTTTCTGGATGATTTATCTTTTTTTTCAGATGTCTCATTTGTCTAGTGTTCTTCAGAATCCTTAGCTCGATGCCTTCATTCTCATGAAAAACAAAAATAAAACCATGCCCCAACCCTAACTTTGGGGAGTTTCCCTTTGGCAAGTTATATCTGATCAAATGAAAAGCATTTTTTTCATTGTATAATTAGTTTAGAGTGAATGGTCACACCAGTTGATGAACTATCTCTTCAGCTAATCAAGAGGTTTCTCTTGTTCTGGTTTCTCCTGAAAGTTTTGTTTCATCTTCTAAAGCTGTTCTATCATCCAGAGTAGTATGTTGGTTTTTGTTGTTGTTGTTGTTGTTGTTTACAATAGGCATTAGGTCTTTAATTGCTCTGGGAAGGAGTTTCCCCCATGATCACAGGAAATGACTGAACCAAAGTTGATACGGGAGCCTGAGAGGCCTGCAAAGCATTTCCTGATGGCAAAGGGTTATCTAGTCTGTTTCTTGCTAATCTACATTTATTAGTCTGTTGTCCACCTTTGCCATACCTTCTGCGTTATTCAGATGGGAAGAGATGTTCTGTTTGGATTATTCCTAGAAAAAACATTGTTTCTAGGAGCCCCCTGTCTACAATCCCTTTTTAGGTGACTTTGTTTACCTCAATTAAAACACCTGACATTTTGATTTTTCTTCAAGCCTCTGGAAATCATTTCTCCTATCCAAGCATCATCATGGCTAAGAGATTAAATATTGACTGTGTCTTGGATCCATTCCTCTATGGGTGTTGATCTTGCCTTTAAAGGCCTAATTACCCTTTTGCATTGTGAATTAGCATTTTTAAAAGCCAAAAATTCAATTATTATTTGTCTAGCTTCTGAATGTGGTATTATTCTATTTACAGCTGAAGTGAATCTTTGTAAAAAGTCAGTGAAATTTTCTTCTGGGCCCTGTATAACTTTAGTAAATGACTCAGTTCTTTTCTACTTCTTCAATTCGGTCCCAGGCATTCAAAGCTGCTGCACAGCATAGAGCCAGGGTGTGGTCACCATATAGAGACTGTTTCTGTACATTAGTATAATTGCCTTTTCCAAGAAGTTGGTCTTGGGAGATTCAATACCTCTAGCCCTCCTTCGTTGCTCAATGGTCCTAGCCTCATCTTTCTACCAGGTCCTCCACTGTAATTAAGTACCAGGTTCCAATACTACTGTAACCAAGTCTCTCCAGTCTTCTGGGATAATCTTATTACAAGTTGACCATGAGTTTAACATCTGCTTCACCAAAGGTGAATGCACACCATATGAGACTATCACTTCCTTAAATCTCCTCAAACCTAACATTTCCACAGGAATCCATTCAGTTCTTGCATAGCTTTAGGGATACCTGTCATTTGACAGTTCCTGTAAGGTGACTGGATAAATTAAGGTTGGTTGTATGAAAACCTTGGGCTATCCCTCTCTAACCTTATAATGCAAAGCTGAGATTGTCTCTCCTTTAAATTCCTCTGAATATCTCTATGATCTGTTTTAATACATTCTTCTAAAACTTGTATCTTGGCACACATATTAACCAACTTTTTTAGGGATAAAACAAGAATGATCAAACTGATAATGTTTATAACTGACATTACATATATCCCTTCTAAGTTAATTATCCTCTCATTTTATTGTTCCATTTTTAAACCATCCGCTGTGCAATCATACAGAGACCTAACTCCTTCCATCGTAATAGTGTTTCCTATTTTTTAACTCTCTCTGTGTCATTTTTTAAAAACTATTTCCTCCCTTTAAGAAATCCCAATTGTCTCACCAAATCTGCTGACAATGATTATGAAGAGGTGAGGCTGACTGATGCTGCATAGAACAGTAGAAGCCGGAGAGGGTTTTCAAAACAGCTACCTAGTTTGTAGGCAGCCCAAGGAGGGGGCCCAGGGAAAACCAGCAACCCACTGGGAGAGGGAGCCCGCTGTCTGGAAAAACACACACAGGGGATCATGGGGAAGGAGCATGCGCAGCAGGAACTGTCTAAAGACACCACTAGGTTGGGGAGGGGCTAACTCCAGCAATGTTCAGAGCCCAGGTACCAGTGGAGTTTGCTGCAGAGAGGCTGCAACAGAAAAACCCCAGATTTGCTCAGAGGGCTTGAGGGGATAAAACAAAAGAAAACCTAGCCAGCAGGGTGGTGACTCCCAGCGTCATGCAGCTCTGGCCTGTGCCAGTGGCTGCAAAGCCAATGGCTTTTTTGTGAATTCTTGTTGGATTCCAGATGTTGCACAATCCTTATTCGTCTCAAGAATAAAACCTGGAGTCAGACATTGGGGTAAAAGTTGAAAGATGGGAGAAGCAAAGGAGCAGCCACAGTCACCTCTTACCTCTCTGACTCCTCAGACTGAAAAGGGCTGAGCTCCTGTCCACCCTGCCTTTCACTTCCCCCCTCCAACAAACCACTATGGTTGACTAGTGGCTAGCTCCACTCTCTTATCTCCAGGCAAGCTTTATTTGTCAAAACGCAAACACAATATCACAACAGAGAATCAAACTTATTTTCCTATTTTATGAGAGCACACATTATTTGCTGAGAACACACAATTTCTTGTGTAAATGTGTGTTCCTATACTTTTAAATGGAAATCCTGAGGCACACAGTGAATTTACTTCTAATTTTAAAAAGGATCTGATAGTTGTTTTCCAGCATATATGTACCACTGTCTTTCCTACCAACAATGAATGAGGACTCCAGTTCACCTACTGTTGGTTACTTATTGATTTCTTATTGTAGCAATGTTACTAATCTTAAACAAAATACCATTATTGTTTGTGTTTTCTAATTATGTTGAGCATCATTTTATATGTTTATTGTCCACTTACTTATTTTATGCAATTTCTATTTTTTTGTCTATTTTTAGTTGCATTTTCTACATATTTTTTGAAGTTTAAATTAGTTCCTTTTATATTTTAGGTACCAGATTCTTATTATGTGCACGATTTAAATTTTTCTTTGATTTTATTTTTTTAATATTTATTTTATTTTTAATTATGTAGGTGTCTGTCAGGGTTGGTAGTGGGCATGTGTACCTGTCTGTAAGTGCTGAAGCCAGCAAAGGCCAGAGGCATCAGATTCCCCTGGAGTGGGAGTTCAGGGGATTGTGAGCTGCATTACATGAGACCTGGGAACTAAACTTGAGTCCTCTATGAGAGCAGTCTGCATTCTTAACCACTGAGCTATGTTTCTCCAGCACCCTATGTGATTTTTTTAACATTTTTATTTTTAATTGCTGTATAATGTTTATACTTATAGGCCTTTATATCATTTTTTGATATATGTACATAATAAATATTATCAAATCAATGTGAATAGTATTTTTAGAGCCTCAGAAATTATTAGTTTCTGTGTGCTGGCAAGCTTGAACCTCTTATAGTTGTTTTCTGTTGTTGTTGTTGTTTTTGTTTTTGTTTTTCGAGACAGGGTTTCTATGTAGCTTTGGAGCCTGTCCTGGACTAGCTCTGTAGACCAGGCTGGCCTCGAACTCACAGAGACCCACCTGCCTCTGCCTCCCGAGTGCTGTGATTACAGGCATGTGCCACCACTGCCCTGCCTCTTCTAGTTATTTTGAAGTGTATAATAGAGGGTAGTAGACTATAGGTACAACACTGTACCATAATGTATTAGAACTAATTTACCTACCCATTATAGTTATCTGACCTCTGTATTCTCTCCTCCTTCCCTTTCTAACCTTCAGTGGCCATTGTTCTACTCTATAGTTCTATGTGACCAGAGAAGTTTTAGCTTCCAAAATAAGCCAGACCATGTACTGCTTGTCCTTTTGTGCCCGATTCTACTTCACATGATGCCTTCCAGTTCTGTTTCCACAGCTGGCAAAAGTTCATCCTTTTGTGGATGACCATGGTTCCATTATGTGTGTGATGGTGTTTATCAATGGTTAACTTGACTGGATTTAGAAATGCTTATGGGATTAGGAAAGTGAGGGTACTTCCAGGGAAGAGTACATTTCATCTAATGAGTGGTTTAATCTATTAATGGACTCAAAGTCTGAATACATGATAGGGATCTGATAGAACCGAAGGCTCATTCTTGAGCCTGATGGAGGAAAGCAAGTCTTTAACGGTGTGTCCTTGGGGATTTTTATCTAGCTATGGCATCTTTATGTCTTTTCTCTCTTCTGCTTCTTGTCCATCTTTATGTGAGCTATTCCTATGCCTTCCCTCCCAGGATAGGATGTAACCTCTGAAACAGGGAACTAAAATCTTTTCTTCCTTAAGGTGCCTACATTAGTGACACAAAGGTAAACTAATGGAATGGGGACATAACACACGGTGTAACCATTCACTCATCTATGGACATCTTATTGATTTCACATCTTTCTTATCTTGCATAGCACTGCAACAAACAAGGATGTTCAGGTATCTCTTCAATATGATGACTTGTTTTCTTTTAGATCTACACCTAATAGACAGATCTCTGGCTCTGGTGGTAGTTTTAGTTTCAAGAACTTTCCTACTGTTTTCCTTAGTGACTATATTACCTTAAGTTCCTAAAAGCAGTAAGTAAGAACTTTCATTTCTCTTCATTACCACTACCATTCGTTTTTGCCTTGAGTCATCTTTTAATACTATGCATTATGTGTGTTTGGCATGCATGTACACATGCCACAGTATGGGTGTGGAGGTCAGGGGTTAATGCCTAAGAATCAGTTCTCTCTTCCCATCATGTGAGTTCTGGGTACTGAACTCAGATTAATTGTAAGGCTTGGCAGCAAGAGCCTTTATGCACTGAGCCATCTCACTGACTCTTTTTGTGTTACTTTTTAACAGCAGTCATTCTGATTTGGCTAATATGAAGTCCTGTTATAGTACTGATAGTCTTTTTTTAAAAATTTTCTTAACAGTATTTTTTTAAGTAGTAAAATGTTTAAATAAGATTAAAACTTTTTTCTTTTATTCTTTCTTAGTCTTAGTTTTAATTCTATTCATACACACACACACACACACACACACACACACACACACACACATACACACACATACACACACTATTCTTATGTTTTGAGACAGGGTTTTCCAGTCTATTTTGAGCTGGCCTTGAAGTCACAATCCTCCTGCTTCAGCCTCCCAAATCCTGAGCTTGCAAGAATGTACGCCTGTGCCTGGTGCTTATACTATTTGTGTCTTATCAAATTTGCTTTTGTGCAATCTACAGGAAGATGAATCCATTTATTTAATCCTAGTAATTTTATTGTTTTAGCTCATCATTCAGACAGACCTATGATCTGTTTTGAGTCACTTTTAACTTTTTTTTAATGGGCTGTGAAGCAGAGAGCTAAATTTACATTTTAGCATGTGGAACTACAGTTGCCCCTGAAACACGTTAAAAAGACTACTTTCTCCATGCCTTAACTTGGTGTACTTACTCTCCTCTCTGTTTGTTTTTGAAAATGTTGTCATTGAATGACAAAAGGAAATATTAATACAGTCATGTTGGCTCACTGTGGAGGCTTTACCTGTCCACCACACAATCCTTCTTTTCCCTTTTCTGCTTCAGAGACATGGAAAGCTTGATGTGTAATTTTCCTCCGGTTTCTGAGAGGTGCTAGTAATCAAACTGATCATTTTATATTTAAGGTTAAAAATAAATAGATAAATTCTAATTCTGAGCACTGAGTGACTCTGCATTTAAGGAATACTTTTATCACAGAAAAATTAGAAGCAAGCTTATCTTTAGTCTATGTAAAACAATATCCCTCCACCAAAGCTTTTTAACCTATGCAGCAGGTAAGGAAAATTATATCTCAGGATTTATTACTCAGGTTTTTTGTTTGCTTTTTGCTTTTAAAAAATTTTTTTGAGACAGGGTTTCTCTGTGTAATTTTGGTGCCTGTCCTGGATTTCGCTCTGTAGCCCAGGCTGGCCTTGAACTCACAGAGATCTGCCTGGCTCTGCCTCCTGAGTTCTGGGAATAAAGGTATGCACCACCACTGCTGGGCCATTGCTCAGTTTATCATCTATCCTGTCCCTGCATGGTTCCTCCTTGTATTAGAATTTTAGTGAATAGAGAGCTAGTCTTTGCATTTGAGATGGGCACCTTCTTCAGATGCATGAGCATGTGCAACTTGTGTGCCTGTACTGGGAAGAAAAGTTAGAAGAAAGAAGTGTTTTAATACCTCAGATTCTTGTTTTAATAATCCCAAGAACCACTCCCAGGAAATTCCTTTACTCCTTTTGAGTGCACTTCATAAATTATTGACTGTTCTGACATATGAAAGTTTTATCAAATTTCCTAAGTATATACTAGTATAAAGATAAATTTTCAAACACTCATACAATATCCATTCCTTAGCATCACGACATTTTGGAATAGCACCTTCAGCTATATTTGCTTCAAGATTCTCAAATGTATACACCCCCATTAAGACCATTTCCTCCATGATTGGAGTTAGTTAAGACACCATGTAGTAGAGATTGGACTTATTTTCTTTGCCTCATTGTAGAGAAAGTCCATAACAAATTACTATCACTGCCAGACATAGTTTCCTAAATGTTTTAATTGGTAAACCAGAGTAATGGTTACTATCCAACTTAATAACCTCAGCAAATTAGATGGGATTAGGAATCTCTGCATTTGTTGATGGATGTCAGTCGCAGCTTAAAAACACACTTTACCCATAGATGGAGTAAGTAAGGAATAAAATAATTTTAATAATTATTTCATGAATTATAAACTATAGTCTCCAATTAGAAAAAAATACCTTTGGTGCAAAAATCTCCCAGTCTTAAATCCAACTTACTCAATAGTTTTCTAAAGTCTTTGGCTGGTATCTAACTAAGAATAATATAATATGAATATCAAAGAAGCATCCATCATGTGCCTTTGCCTTGAGAAATAAGGTGGTCTGGCTTTCACATCAGTTTTTATCAATAATTTGGCAGACATTCTAACTGATCATCCTTATTCAAAAAGAATGTTTTCATAAAGATGAAGAAATTATTTATTTAATAAAACTACCTCACTAGTAGCTTTGAGTTCCCTGGGGGAGCCCAGAGACCCTTGGGGAATCAAGTTTTCCTTATATATAAAGAAAATGATTTGATCATATAATAAAAACCATAGTATAAAAGATCAGCAATCACTGGATCTACATCTGGTTTATAGAAGAGACATTTTCACAAATCTGGGTAAGCCTCAGCTATTAGTTTCCTCTTAGCTCTCCTCATGTGTTTCTATAGCAACTGCATCCCATTGACAAAAAAAAATAAAAATAAAAATAAAAAGTCTCTGTTTCTCTCTGATAGTACATGGCCTCGAAGACCTCTGACTTCTCTGGAGTTAAGTTTTCAAGTTCTGGCTCACCTAAACTTTGCTATGATAGTCATGGAGGGTTGGTTTTCTCACCTAAAAACATTTAAGCACTACTACCAAGTAATATGCTAAGAAAAGTTTAGATGTGTTCTAAAGTCATTATTAGCAACAAAGAATGACATTTAAAGAAAAAGACTATATATAATTTATTTGATCCTAAAGTAAGAACCCTGATTCCCATGCAGAAAAAGACTAAAGTTTTCTCATTCATCGGTATCTCACAAGTTCATACATTATAATCTCTAATAACATCATCCCATAGTCAATCTGGACTCTTTTATATGTATCTACCTTAGCATAGTGGGGAACAGATGGAAGAACTTGTATCAAGAAAGTTTTCCTGTGTCCCACCCTGTCCCGCAGCCACTTAGTCCCAAGTAAACACACAGAGGCTTGTATTAATTACAAATTGTATGGCCTATGGCTCAAGCTCATTATCAACCAGCTCTTATAACTCACTTCAATCCATTTCTATTCATCTATGTTTTGCCACATGGCTTCATGGCATTACCTGTTCTCTCACATCTTGCTGGTCCTGGTGGTGGCAGTGTCTGCCTGACTCCACCCTTCTCTGTCTCCATCTTCAGTATGAATGTCCCGCCTAATCTTATTCTGCCTCGACATTGGCCAAACAGCTTTACTTATCAACCAATGAAAGCAACACATATTCACAGTGTATGTATTCACAGAAATAGCTAAAGGAGAGAAAAGTAATTGAATTATTTTTATTAAAAAAAAAACTTTTAAAGAATGTAATCTGACCCTTGCAATTTCACTTTGGCATTGAATCAATAATTTTTTAAAAGATTTATGTTGTTATGTGCATATGTATAGACCTGAGTGTGTGTATGTGCATCGTGTACATGTAGGAACTTTGGAGGCCTGAAGAGAACATAGAATCCCCCTGGAACTGGAGTTACAGGCAGTTGTGAGTTGCCATGTGTGTGCTCAAAACCAAATCCAGGTCCTCTGCAAAAGCAGAATTATTCTGAACTGCTGAACCATCTCTAAAAATTCTTAGGGCAGAAAAATATGTTCTTGTTTGTTTTGCAGACTTTAAAAGCTGTTTTTATTTAGGCATTAGCTAGACAAAAGATAAAATAAGATTGGCTGCTGCAACTCAAAAGGCCAAAATAAGGTCTGTTGCTTCTGCAATAGGACAAAAGTATCCCACAGAAGAGGTTGATATATTGGGTGCAGATTTGGGGCTGCTCCCTCGTAAGTTAAACTAATAACTCTACCTTTGACTTTTACCTTTAAGACTGAGCATCCTCAGGAAAGGGTTACCTTCCTTATTGAGCATAAAAATGCCACAGTGTTTCTATTTAGTATTATGTCCTGGAAACAAATCCTAGAGTTAAAGTGCCAGTCAATTTCTAAGGCTGATTCTTGGAGAACATGAGTTAATGATGCCTTTCTTTTTCTCCTTTCTCCACACTATTCATCCTTTGCTCTTGATCTTAACTCTTCATGGAGTCTTGTCAAACCTGATCCTACAGTTTCTTGGGTACAGCCCTTTTTGCATTTGTTTTCATGTTTCAACTCTGACTTACTAGGGAGTCTTATGTAAATGGAGGTTATCTTTCTTCCTCTGCCAACAACAACTGGAGGAGCAGAAGGAAAAGCCAAATTTGCTAAAACTTACAGAAGATTTGATAATTCTTTTCCATACACTATATTTTTAATCATGTTTTCCCTTCCCCTAACTTCCCCTGGATCCTTTTCACCTCTCCACATGACCAACTTTATGTTTTTGCTCTCTGTGTTTCAAAAAGAACGAACATAAATGTGTGTGTGTGTGTGTGTGTGTGTGTGTGCGTGTGTGCGCATAAAACTTGGAACAAACTAGCAGAAGATCAGTAAGATAAAAACATGCCAAAACAAAGCAAAATGAAACAAAAAAAAGCCAAAAACTATGGAATTTGGTGTTGTACAGCTCCTGGGCATGTGGAATTACCTAGTAACACTCCATTGGAGAAAAATGTTTTATTCCTTTGCCATCATCTATGAATTGCAGAAAGCTTCTTGATTACAGGTGGGAGCCCTGTCCACTTACCCCTCTCAATGCTAGGACCCCCATGTGGCTTGAATCTGTAAGTCTTGGGCCTGTTGGTATATTCTTTGTGAGTTCATACCTGCAGCAGTATGGTTGTGTCTGGAAGACAGTGTTTCTTTGGAGTCATCCATCAACTCTGGCTCCTAAAAGCTTTTGTCTTCTCTTCTCATAGATCAGTGAACCTTGAGGAGAGAGATTTGATGAAGACATCCCATTTAAGATGGAGTGCTCTGAAGTCTCTCATGCTCTTTGCCTTGTTCAGGGGTTGGCAGAATTTAATTAGGAAGTTAGATCTGGGAAGGGTTCACTATAAAGACCCGCATATAATCCCTTTCTGAAAGTGAAGTTCAAATAAAAGAAACATTTCAAAGCTGTGTGATATTATCCAAGCCCTGTAATAGTGTGAATGCTAGATAAACTCATTACCTCTTAACTCAGGTCATACTTCCAGTGCTTGTTGGAACTTGATTAAAAGATGCATTCACAATTTAGCACTGAAAGGTGAACTTTTGAAATAAAATCTGTTTTTATTTTAAAAAAATCTCTTCTGGAGTCAAAATATTGGCAAATGCCCAGGGCAAACACACTAATCAGAATGTTTTTAAAAGCCAGATGTGGTGGTTCACGCCTATAATGCCAGTGCTCTGGAGGATGAGAAAGGGAATCATCGTGTGTCTGAAACCAGCTTTCACAGATCTCAGAGTGAGACCTTATCTAGTATTCCTAGGATAAACATAGAATCAAGATGCCTCTGAGTATATGCCAGGTAGGAAGCCACTGGCCTACCCACACTAGCTTCTGCCCCTCTTGCCCACATCTCCTTTAGATACAAGATCATGCCTTGGCATAAAGCTTGGAAACCCATCTCACCCACTGAGGGTGAGAATGGACAGTGTGTTCTAAGGAGAGTCTGGGTATGCTGTCTTTCTAGGCTTTCTCATGTCAGTGAAGAAAGGGGTGACTTTAGGGACAAGAGACCCTTTGGTGCCCTTCTAAGGCCTGGTTGCTTGTTAGGTTTTTGTTTTCTTTTGTTTTGAGAAATGGTTGCATGTAGCCTATGCTAGTCTAAAATTTGCTATTTAGTTATGGATTCTTGATCCTATTGCCTCCTTTTTGAACAACTAGGATGAGAGATATGCACTGCTGTGCCCAGTTTCCAAGACTTAATTGAGACAGGGTTCCTGCTTCTTGCAATTTCCCCCCAGTGTTTTGTGGTATATCCCTGGACCTCCCTCCAATGTTGACATGATATGACAGGTACTTCAGACTCTGAAAACAAGTGCATATGTCACTTGTGCTGTGTATAAGATACAAAGACACATTACATATATGTAATATATGTAAAGGAGGTTCCCATGCCTGGGGGGCCATACTCTGAAAGCATGAGAAGGGTAGGCTCAGAGATTATAGAGCTGGTGGCTAGACTGTGTCTTTGTCTCTGTGGGTCACAGTTAAATGTAGTTATTCAGATCAAGAGTTCTGAAATTGGCAATGTCAATGCTGGTTTAACATCTGTCAGGTGGGTAGTTTATCCAGTCATGATGATATCATACTGTGATGTCAGACTCCTAAAGCAGTGGCCAGATTCAAAGAGGAGCTACACACAAAGTGTTTAGCAATAGACACAGCCATATTTATTGCTCTATAAAAAATCATAGGCACTAATATTGTTAGTTCATTGATTTAAGCACCCTAAAAATGGGTCTCATTTTATATTTTGATATACATAATATATCTTTTGGTGGGGTTTTAGGCAACTTCTTGGTTCTTAAACTATTGAAAATATAAAGAGGCTACAAATCCAGACAATCAAAGTTCAGTCTGGAGCTCACTTGTAATCTCAGCACTCAGGAGCTGGTACAGGAGGATTGGGGCTAGCCAACGCCAGCATGGGGAACATAGTGAGTGCTAGGCCAGTCAGGGCTGCCGAGCAAGACTCCCTGTTAAAAGAACCAAAACAGCAGAACAGAAGAAGCAGACGTAGACCCAATTACAAATTTTTATTTAAAAAAAGCAATCTACTAGCACTTTTGGAACATAAACACTTCATTTTGTTTAATTGCTGTGCACACATAATTATTGGCAACACTCTATTTCCCAGTTCTCACATGAGAAGAGGCATGGTGGCCTCTTTTAAACAAGTTGGGGCTGGAAATGCAAAGAAGAAACTGAACAAGCAATATTTCCCACAGGCATCTCTGGAGAGCCATCTGAAGTGCCTGGACTGCCAGTAGAGAGGACTTGAGATATTACTGTTACCTCCCAAAACTGATTCTAATCCACCCCCTGACACACACACCTGTAGAAGATTCTAGGTTGAGTGAGTGAAGGTTGAGCAGAACAACAGAAGTGGTGGGGAGAGGTCACTGCTCTAAGTTCTTCTACGTTACTCAATCTCCCTTTTATTTTATAGTCGTTGGAAAGCGAACAAAATCATACTGGAATATGAATAGATGATTACATGGTTATTGAAAAATTAAATCTGATACTTATAGGTATTCTAGTCCCTCAGTCTTATTAAAAAGCAATACACCTTAATTTCTAGGGAAAGGATTTTGCACAGCACTTCACTTTAGCACCCCCACTTAAGTGCTATTTAAATGCTACTAAAACACATTACCTCCCAGGAATGAATGCCCTGGTTTCAGCATTTCTCTGGGGCACATTCATAGGTCTCATGTTAACATTTTCTACAGGACAAAATGTAAAGTTCCTGGCTCTCAAAGCAGATCCATCTTTTCAGTGTTTTCCTCTACCCCCCATCTTCAGGGTCTCTGTCTCATTGCTTCTCCTCTGAGGTTAATGTGTCTATGGATACACTCATCTCTTTCTTCCTGCTGCTTGTGTGATTTAACTTTGCAAAAGCCTCCAAAAGTCAGGCACCCTAGATAACTTTCTAGAATTCTTCCATTCTGGAATAACAGTTTCTTCAGTTATTCTCTATCTTTCATGTTACCAATTTGTTGCCTTTAGAGAACTCTTACTGTTTTAAATAATTTCGTCCTGTTTTTAATCTATACAAACAATTTTAGAGGAAAAATATTTTTAGGGACTGACTTTGTTAGGGTTCCTATTGCTGTGAAGACACACCATGACCCTGGCAACTCTTATATAGAAAAACATTTAATTGAGGTGGTGGCTTACAGTTCAGAGGTTTAGTCCATTATCATCATGGCAGGGAGCATGGCAGCATGCTTCTTAATCAGAAGGCAACAGGAAGGGGATTGAGATACTGGGTGGTATCCGGATCATAGGAAATCTCAAAGCCTGCCTCCACAGTGACACACTTCCTCCATCAAGGCCATACTCACTCCAGCAAAGCCACAATTCTACTAGTGCCACTCTCTATGAGATTATGGGGAACAATTACATTCAAACTACTGCAGTAACATTTGTTTACAGTATTTCCTTGTCGCTGTGAGAAAATACCCAGACAAAGGCAACATAAGGGAGAAAGGGTTTATTTTAGCTCTTGGTTCCCAGTTATAGTCTGTCACTGTAGGGAAGTCAAGACAACAAAAACGAAGCATCTAGAAGAGACCCAAAACAAGAGCAGGCAATGAGTGCATGCAGGCATGTGCTCTGGCCCTTCTCTCCACTCATCCAGTTCAAGATTTCTTGCATAGAGAATGGTGCCACACAAGCTGGGCAGGTTTCCTGGCTTAATTAACACACTCAAGATACCTTCCTGCCATGGGCATGCCCCCATGCCATCCTAATTTGACAATCTATTATTGCTATTCCCTTCCCAAGGTGATTCTAGACAGTTTCAAGCTGACAGTTAAAACTAGCCATCCCATTGTATATGTGCAATGGGTGCAACACAAACAGCAAGCAATATTTTCAGAATGACAACACATCTCCCTTCCTAACTCTTGCACACCTGTCCTTCATCTTGAGGCCATTTGAACTGCCATCTGTGTGTCTTTGTGTTTCTGAACTGTCATGGTCTAATGGCACGTTTTTCTCAAAAGTTGCTATTGCTCCTAATTAAACAATTATTTAACATGAATGAGATAGAATCCAGACCTCTTCCACATCTTTCCAGATCTGACTTAGGTCACTAAGAAGCTCACATTATACTGAAGTCCCTTTCAGCCATACCCATACTGAACTTCTGTTTCTCAGAAATAGATTATATTACTACATAAAAGATTTATAATTCCTTCTCTCTTCTCTTTTTCTTTCCATCTACCATGGCCTGACTACTTATACATCTGATTCAATGTAAGGTGCTACTTCATTCTAGAAATGAAGTAGCTTTCATTCATCCCTAGCTTTCCTTACCAGGTCTAGCCAGAGACTGGATTAATCCTTTCTCCTTTGTGATCTAATTGAAAACAATTAGGGATCACAGACTTGGGCCAGAATAGGATTCTTTTACATATTAAGTTGTTGCTTGTTTACACACACACACACACACACACACACACACACACACACACCTATTTTTCTTTCTTTCTTCCTTCCTTCCTCCCTCCCTCCCTTCTTCCTTCCTTCCTTCCTTCCTTCCTTCCTTCCTTCCTTCCTTCCTTCCTTTATTTATTTATTTATTTATTTATTTATTTATTTATTTCTCTATTGGGAGTTACTTGTGACTGGTGCATGCCTAGTAAGATGTGCCAGGAATCAGTTCTCCCCTTCCACCATGAGGGTCCTGGTAACCCAGTTCAGCTTGTCAGGCTTAAGCAATCTTACTAAAATCCCAGTAGTTACTTTGGACTTAACAGCAACACCACTGGCTGAGGCTACGTGAGCTGCCTCTATCTGTAATCTGGACCACTCAGGAAGATGAAGCAGGGGTATTGCTAGTTCTGGCTAGCTTAGGCTACATAGTTGAAACTCTCTCTCAAGATAAAAAGAAGAAAAAAACTCCAGGTTTTATTAAATTGTAGTTCAGCCTTAGTGTTTCTGATTCACTGGACCTAGGATGGGTCTCAAGAGGTTACTTTTCTAACAGCTTCCTGGTGACATTAGTGATGCTATTTTAGTGACTTCACATGGAAAAAGGCATTTGTTTGTCTACATTGCTAAGTTCTTGGTTCAGCAACTTCAAATTGATTAGTTGAGGTACATGTAGACTATTGACATGAATTAGTGCACAGTCAAGGCCAGTTAATCATATTTTTACATTATTGATGATTTTGTGGCATCATTGAATTGGACAGTGAACTGGTCATGGCAAGCAAATTGGGAAGAATGATGATTGCATTGGTTTTATTATTACTGTGGCACAGGATGAAGTGGGCCATAAGCAATAATAGAGTAAGTTCTTTATAAAAATATTCAATAAATACTCAGTGAAAACAAATTTAGGTCTTCCTTTAGATAGCTTCTATATAGAATGTGCTAGATTTTCCAACTCAAACCTCTATATTCTTGGTATTCTTGGAACTATTTCTTGACAGCTACCGAGTCAGAACCCACAGCTTCCAATTCTAAGACGACTTCTAAGGTGGCTTCAAAGAGATGGCAGGCCTCTAGCTTTAGACAGGTGGGACCATGGCCATTGGCAGGCAAGGTGAAGAGGCATAATTCCACCCACCTAGGTGATTAAGAATGCCTCACACCATGAAGGTGGTTGAGAACTCCTGAGGGAGAAGATGGCTGCAACCCATTATAGGGCAGAAATGACTGAGCCATGTTTTCTCCCCCTGTTCTCTTTGGAGTTGCTTTGCCTTGCCTCAAAGGAAGTTGGGAGGTGTAGTCTTCTGGAAGGAAATATCATTTCCAACTCTAAGGAGAGAGAAAAATAGAGATACAGAAAAACGGGGACATAGATTCTTTCTTAGTTGTTTCCTGCTATGGAGGGTTGTTGCTGGAGGAGCATAGTTCTGCATTTGTTGAAGAGAGGGGTCGTCTGGTGGAGAGGAGTTTTAACTTGATTGACTAGGATGGATCATGCAAGTGACTGTGCTTCTGGGAAGACTTATTGAAAAGTAATCATTAAGCAGATAATTTGGTTATAGAGTAAAATTGAGATTTCCTGGAAAGGTGGAGGGAAAGGGGGGAGAAGAGGTGGGAAGGATGGAGTGGGTCAGTGAGAGGAGGTGGGTACAGAGTTGACTCACAGTGACAGTGACTAGTCCCACTGCCAGAAGAGCTGCACTAACATGAGCTAGTAGAAGTGACAGGGAGCTCCAGAGCACCAAGGGAAGGGAACAGGAGAAAGGAGAAGACGAATGTGAAGAACCTGGGTTGAAGGATGAAGGTCCTTTGCAGCCAGAGTCTCTCTCCACAGAGCTGTTGTTGGGTGAACGCCATTGGGGGAGCTTATGTGGACCTTTTTTTCTTTTTTAGGGTGAAGTTCAGGAATTAAAACATTTTAAAAGACAGGGTAAAAACATAAGGAAGAAAGAAGTGATCAAGGAGAGGAGCCAGAGTGGGAAGGATCCAGATGCCCACCCTTAGGAGGCCTGTGGTTGAATTTTTGTCTGTGTCTAGGGCCCCATCACAAACTAGGTAGATTGCACTGACGTAGAAGCAGCAGCGTTTGTGGAGGAGAGCACAAATCCCATCATTAGCAGTAGCCAGATCGAGTCCCTTTTCATTTTAGAGCCCTGCAACACCCAAGGAATCCAGCTGGTCCTGGTGGATGTTAATCTGAACTGAGGTTTCTCTAAGGATTTTTCTGAGAGCTGATGGGACCAGGAGGTTAGTTGATTCAAGGAAGCCTTTAAGCCTAGACATTTTCATTCTAAGTTCTGAGTGGCAAGAAGAGGGATAAGTGGGGTGGCTCCTGATTCATTAGTCACCCAAATTGCTTTCAGGGTTTGGGGGGTGTTGATCTCTCTAACTGCTTCAAGATGACATAGGTTGCCAATTGTGGGCAGCAGAGTGGTCTATCTAAGGGACCATGATAAAACTTAATGGTTGGCAAAGATCCAGAACATAAGTCAGGAGGTAATAACTGTACAACTCTGTGGAGATTATTAGGAGATGAAATTACATCAAAATGAACATAAGTCAATAAAAGGGTAAATATTGAGTTAATATAAGGTTAAATGTAATTGTACAACCGGCTGGACCATGCACCAGAGTTCTGTGGGAGAATAAGGTAACTGTAATTAGCTGTTTGTTTACATCAGACTCCTGCACAAAGAGCAAGAACCTGGAAGCTTTGTAAAAGAAGTCAGTTAAAGTCAGCATCTAATTGACAATATAAAAGAGAAATGGAAAAATTTCCAAAGTCACCACTTGGATATTCTGAATAATTCCAAGGCTGTGAGTTTGGAGACGGAGTATCTGGTGGCTCCTTTAATTGGGGAACATGGGTGGTTAGGGTATGGACCCCGGACTTAGCTTTGGCTAAGAGGAAAAATTGAAAACCAGGGTAAAGGACACAACCAAATGAACTAGCATGCAGGTCTCATACCACTCAGGTGGTAGGCTTAAGTATAAGGTTTTTTTGTTCACAGCATCTTCATATGTCAGTTCAGGAGACATTGAAGGTGGAGAGAGTAATTGCTAGCCTCCTCTCTGTTGAGATTTGTAGAAAGTGGGTGCAAACTCCAAGTTCCTGCACTGGTCAAGAGAATCCGTCCTCTTGTCATGTGAGACATGAGGAGTAATTCACCTTTCCTGTAGCTAAAGAGGATGTTTTCCTGGTCTGGTGTCCACAGCCAGAGCAAGTGAGGATCACACAGCTGGATGCAGAAGCAGCAGACTTATTTCCATACATCCTTGTTCTGTAATGAGGCTAGCATGCAACTTACTCTGGTGGAATTGTGCTCCATCCAAAGGAACTGCTTGGGCCCGGGGACATTCTGCCATTCCAGTACCTATGTACCTATAAATTAAACCCAGTTTACTCAAGCATTCAAATTCTCATAACCAGCTTTTTAAAAATATACCTAATTTTAAATCTTATTTTCCATAAAACAAACTTTAAGTTTACTTTAAATTTGTTTTGAATGACTTGTTTTAGGCCCAATTTTAACAACATTTACTGACAACTATATAATGGCAAACATAAATTGGTGTTACCATCCAAGCTTGTCTCTATAAATGAATTAACTTGTTTTTAGCATGACTACAAACAGTTCTGGCACATTAAAGGATTTGGTCACTTATGAGGTGACTGACCATTAACTTGTATATCTTAATTATCTTTAATAGTTTACAATAAGTTAGTAACTTTTTTAAGATTAGGATTTTATAATTTTATCCCTGCTAGGCTTAAACCTTACAAATTATATCCTTAAAAAATATGTATATTTTTAAATTAAAGATCCTTTAGTATCAAAATAAACTTTAGACTATAAATACAGTCCACAAAAAGACTGAGAACCTCATTTTCCTGATCCTTTTATAGTGTGCTTTTACAAAATATCACAGGTTTTTATATGACTCAGTTTCTCCAAATAGCTAAAAAAGATGAGATTAGTATCTGTTAGCCTAAATAGACCATTATATCCTTAAAAATTTATAATCTTTAATCATCAAACATGTTGTCCTTAAGCTCTATTTTTAAAATTTTATATATATATATATATATATATATATGTATATACATATACATATACATACATATATATACCTATATGCCAGAAGAGAGCATCAGATCCCACTACAGATGGTTGTGAGCCACCATGTGGTTGCTGGAAATTGAACTCAGGACCTCTGGAAGAATAGTCAGTACTCTTAACCACTGAGCCATCTTTCCAGCCCCAATCCCTATTTTCTAAAAACCTTGTTCATGGTTTGTCCTCATCTGTTAATTTTTACTCTCAGTACAAAAGTCCTCACCCAAAATATCTTGGAGGACTCTTGTTGCCTTCTTAATCCAGGGAAAATAAAAGAAGACAAACCGTCTTGGAGATCTAGTGTTTAGTCTAATAAAAAGGAGATACGGTGATGAGCAGTGGACTCGGTAGGACTAGGAGTTTTATGGGTGCCACCATAATTGGTTTATACCACAAGGTCAAATTAAGCAAGATAGTGGTGAGGTCACATGGCATGCCTTCTTTGTAACCTTAGTAAAGACAGTGGCCAACTCACATGGATGCTTTCTCTCATGAGGTCACCAGTTAAGATGGTGGTCAACCTCATGGTTGCTTCCATCCTGCTGAGGTCATTAGTTAAGGTGGCAGCAGCAAGTCTCATGACTTCTATTTATTCACAGTTGAACCCAGCTCCCCAATAAGATGATCCCATCAAGCACACACTTCCCCCTTTTTTTCTTCAATAACATCTATTTTCCTAAGCAAGAGTTGAATCCAAGTTACATATATGGCATAGTGTAGCAAATTAAGATTACTTACACATAGACTTTTCATCTTAACTCCTTTTTGTGACAGATTTTAAACTGCCCTTTCTTCCTGCTTGGAATTTTACAGCCTTTGAGACCATGTGCCCAATGCTTTTCTAGATCTTGGGATAAAGTTTTCATTTTAGCAAAAGCTTCAAAGATATCTATAACAATAAACATTTTAGTAAACGAAACCAAGGAGAGGGGAGTAGTATTCAGAGAATGAAAAGAACAGACCCAGGGCTTGGAGGGACAGAAACAAAGGCAGGCTGAAGGCAGGAGTCCTACTCTCTCTCAGGAACTGTAAAGATACAAGTTTAGAGGCCCGGCAGAGGGGGCCTGCATTCCGGTCTGGACAGAGTTGCAAACCAGGGCTGAGAGGCAGAGATGAGAAAGTTGAAAGTGAACTGTGAGTTTTACAGGTGAGGGGCCTCAGACCAAGTGGGGCTTTTACCCACCAATGCCACAGCTCCCCAGAGTTTTCTTGAGTGTGAGCAGCAGGAAATATTAGATAGAAGGATTTATAGTGCGGAGATAAACAGATAGAAAATAAAGGATAGCCTCGAGAGGGCCTGGAACCTATTCCAACTGGGTCCTGACTGTCTCTGCCCCAGGCTATTTATAGAGATGCCAAGGGGCGGAGCAAAAGACCTCCTCCCCCAGCACAGCCAAGTGCAGACAATCTCAGACACCTGCACTCAGGCCCATGGTCCAATCATCCTCTATGCGGACCTGCTGGGTAAAGCCATGAGGAACCCGAAAATGGGCTCCCACAAGACCACTCTTACCATTTTGTTTTATGGAGTCATCTTAAATTAGTTTAGAAATTAAGACCAAAAGTTCCAAATTCTGGGCAGCTACAGTGATTGTCCAGCATATACTGAAGCCAGATTTACATTGAAAGGCCAAAGAGAGTTTCTGGTTTCAGTTCTCATAATTGCAGCTCCTTTTAGCCAGCAAACAGGCCAGGAGTGTCTTTTAGAGCAGATAATTTGAACCATACAGTGGGTATAGGACCAAGGTAAAAGCAGAGGTCAATATCCTGCTACTCAGAGTGTCCCCCATGTTTTATATTGACCAAATGTGCCTGGAAAGTAGGTTGGGTGTTCCCCCCAGATCCTATGATTCCTGGTTCAAGAAACTGCACTGAAAGGTTTCAGGGTGTTCCACCAATGTGGAGTGTCAGGCCAATGGAAAATTTCTGAGAGTCTCTGCCAGATTTTCACACAGCTAGTGCAAAGTCCCCAGTGCCTTTGACTGAGCAAATCAAGTCTCGACAGAGGCAGGCTCCCATGAACCCCCAGACCCAACCAGAGCACCTCTGAGTTGGATCCTATAAATTACTTTTTTCTGGCATTTTGGGGTAGGTTGCATGCATGTTCTTGTGGAATGGTGCTTTGCCTCCCAGCTAGAAGATCAGACTGTGTCTGGGAAAGAGAGAGGAGAGAAGGGTGGAGATGGAGAGTAAAAAGAAATGGTTGCCCGAGAGGAACAGGTGGCCTTCCCAGGTTTTCTAGGGCCTAGGACTGGCAAACCTAGGAGAGCCAGGGAGGTTTGTCCATTGGAGGGCGTAAGCAGCTAGTGGCCTCTGACTTCTCATCCAGGGTTTTGGCATCATAAGTTAGATCTCTGAGGTGACTTAAAAGAGATGGAAGGCAGAGAAAGAGCAGTATCTGACTTTAGAGAGGTAGGACTGTGTTCACTGGCAGATAAGGCAAAGGAGCATAATTTCACCCCTATGGGTAGTTAAGAATCCCTGAGAAAAAAGATAGCTATAATCTTTTGAAGGGACAGGAAGGTCTTTAGCATGTTTTCTTCAGTAGCCTTCCCCTTCCAGAATTGCCTTGGCTAGCTGCAAGGGAAGCTGGGAGTTGTATTCTTTTAAGAGTAAACTATCATCACATAACCTAATGTAGAACTCCAGAACACTGGTTCTCAACCTGTGGGTTGCGACCCTGACAGGGTCGTATATCAGGTATTTACATTATGATTCACAAGAGTAGCAAATTTAGAGTTATGCAGTTGCAACAAAATAATTTTCTGCTTTGAGGGGTCACCACAATGTGATCCATTGTATCAAATGGTGACAGCATTAGCATGGTTGAGAAACACTGCTCTAAAGAATTACAGGTGAATATCAACATGCACTACTGGTTGACCTGTGTAGTTGGATCTCATCCTGAATAAAAACAGTTACAGCCATACATTCCCCCACTACCTGTGCAGACACCTTCCTTTCACCCTGGATAGTATATGAAAAGTTAGCATATGAAGGATTTAATTTTCAGCTCTTTGTATTCACACGAGGCTTCCTGTTTTGAGTTGTTTCTGTTATATCGATGTATTCCTATTCTTCTCATTGGCTTTAGACCTTTGTATTTTTATGTTTACTCATTTGTTCAGTGAATATTTTCTACCCTCTGCCAAGTGGCAGACATTTTTGTCACAGAGGTGATGCTGCACTAAGAAAAATATCCTTGCTTCCTGAAGCCTAAAACATTGCATTTCCTACCATGCACTGTAATTGCTGCCTTCCTCTCTCCCTTATCTAGTTTGAGCCTCTGGTGGTATGTGTGGTATCTAGTTGAACTTTGATTCTGTAGCTCAATACCTAGTGGCAAAGGATAGATAGTCACACATGGGTAGTTAGTATTTATATGGTTCATTCTAATTATATTAGAGTGAGAAACGGAAGTGAGCATCAGTGATTATAGAGTGCTGGTCCATGGCTGGTCTTGTTAATATTCTGTGAATCAGTGTTTGCTTGAATTTTAATTTTGACCAGTTCATCATGTATGGGAAACTTTAAATAATGATCCAAACTCCAAGCTTCTCTGGGAAAAGTCCACATTCCTGAGGCTCCCAGACCACCTACTCCTTGAGATAAAGAACTCTTCCCATCTTCCCACTTCCTATTGTGTTGCATGGATATTTGTTTGAAAGGGTGTGGGGTGAAAGGATGAAGTTCTGTAAATTCTGCATGAGTCCACTGAAAATGTCTTGGTGAACTTGTCACAACCTAACCAACAATGGAAACAACTTAGTCACTTCTTTCTCTCTTAGTGATGAAGAATGCTAACAGGCCCTTGCCTGCATGTGAGTTCTCTAGCATGTTGAGTCTCGGGTCTGTATTTTGTCTGAGTTGGTTCTCTGTCTTTCACAGTAAATGACTAATTGCCAGCTACATTCTACTGTGACTTAATCTCTGTTTCCAGGAAAATTAAATCTGTCTGTCTCAGGAATTCTACCTTCCTTAGGAACTCTTTTTATTTGTCTTGGTTTCATCATATGACATAAGGACACTTAGAAACAACTGGGTTAAAAGCTACTAGTTTGCCAAACTAATCATGTTCTTGTTTTGTTTCAGTTATCCTTAAAAAGAAGAGGAAGTAAAGATTTGCCAAAATCTGAAAAAAAGGCTCAACAGACTCCCACAGAGGTATGTCAAAAAAAAATTTAAAGCACATATCAAGCACCTCCAAATGTACATATTAATAAGCTACATTTACAAATAGACCTAATGGCTTGATAGGCTTATGTGAAACACACCAATTATGCCTATCAACTATGTAGCTGTAGACACAGGTGGTAACATGTTTGGAGTAGTTGCTTAGAAAGCTAGCACCAACCAATATCACATGAACTTTTACATGGCAAGCCCATGACAACATGCCATTGGTGCGTTCTGTGCTGCTTTATTTGAGAACTGTGCCAGAGTGCTAATTTCATTCTTTCATGATTAATGAAGTCAGTGTAATGACTGTTCCTATAGCATCTGCAGAATAAAGAATGCTGTAAGAAAAGGTAATAGAAGGATCAGAGAGACCAATGATGATGATGATGATGATGATGATGATGGTCATTCTTGGTACCATCGACAAGAAGACAAAAGGAAGGAGAGAAAGCATGAAAATTAAAGCTTAAAAAATAAACATAACATGGAACCAAAGACTAATGGATGAAAGATAAACTAGCATGGATACAGTCTCGGGCCCTTGATCAGATTCATTTTTTCTGACAGTTAAACAATTGAAGGACAGGAAAAATCTAGAGTGTGGCAGGTGGCCATAGAGAAGTCTCAGTCACCACAAATGGAATCAGCAGCTGAAGAAAGATATTTATTGGAGGATTGGGGGAATGCACACATGTAGCAGAAAAGGACCCTCTGCAAAGCAGAAGGGGGCACTTGGAAAGCTGAAAAATCCAGTTTCTTTTGGTTGTCTGGATTTTAAAGTCTATGAAGAAATTTTCTCCCTTGACTTTAGGTTGTTGGTTAGCCCACAGTTGTTGGGTAATATGTCCTGATCTGGCTGTGAACTTACTGAGCCAGTCTATCAGTGTGGAGCCTGCTATTGGGAGACAAAAGCCAACCAGGCCTTCATTTTAAACTTTCAGACTTTTGTCTCGTAGTAGAAGGGTGAGCAAGAAGCTGGCCATCTTGAAAATTCACCACCTTTATTTCTTAGCCAACCCCACCCCCCCCCCCCCCCCCACCTCCCCACCCCACCCCACTCCCGTGCACCCAGTCTGTCTGCCAGGAGGTCCATCTAACTCCTAGTATATTAGTATCACATAAAGTCTCTCATATGTGGAACACTGATGTAATTGCATAAAAATGTGACATGAAAGCAAAAGGCAAAGTATTTGACAAGGAAGGGGACCAGTGAGCAGGAGAAATGGAGAGAAGAGAAAATTATGGGGATCAACTATGATCAAAGTACAATGATATATATAAATGAAAATGTCATACTGGGACTCATTATTTCGTACCCTAACTAAAAAACAATTAAAAAAAAAACATTAGAAATACATTATAGTAAAAACTGGCTCTTAGACTAGGGTGGGCTAATGTGTGTGTCAGATTTTAAAATAGAAAAATAAACAAATATTTGAGACAGAAGTGGCACTGTGACGCTCCAAAACACTTAGCCAGATACTAACTTCAAGTGTGCAAACTGGAATGTAGAGTACAAATGCATGATACATTTTAATAATTATTTAAAGCTTTCTCTTTAGGTAGCTTTAAGCAACATGATGATGCTCTTATAGTCAAAATTTGATACATTATCTACATCCTTTCCTTAAAGCATAGCATTTTAAATATGTTTCCCCCTTTGCTGTCTCTTTCCACCCAGTTTTTGGCCAGTTTTCTTCCAGATACTTACAGGAGTACATTTCTAGAATCTCAGAGGCTCATTCTAAGATAGTAAATCCCTTTTCTCTGTCCAAAAAGTCTGTCTCTGCCTGGACTTTAGCTACCTCACTCCAAATGCTCTATGGTGGACCATTTCACATGCTGCCAGGAACATTCTTCCTGTCTTCAGTGATTCCATGTGTTTCCCATCCTAAAAATCACGAGTGAGCCTTAGCCAGTAATTTATTTTTCAAACCTTGCTTTTTATATATTACACTTCTTACATTAAAGTAGACTCATTTTCTCAGGAACTCCCACCCTTGTTCCTGGTTGCATAGACCTCTTCCTTCAGGAGCATGTGGGAATCCTCCTACAAAAGACATCATAGCTTTTCTTAGTTTCTCAGGACACCCTAGTACCCTACAAAAGTCAAGATGCCTCACAGTCCACTAGCTTTTGATTTCTGGATATTAATTTCCTGGAAGGTATGTAAGTGTAGTGCTGTGGTATTGCAGAACCTGCTATCATTTCTAACACATTGATTTTTCAGACTATAATGTGTCATATTTTTAAAATCCATCTTAGGAAGTTTATTGGGGGAAAATGCCAGTTAAAAAATTATTCCATCTTTATAAACTTATGAAATGATTTGGTTGTTCAGATAGGTGGCAGACTGTTGATCCACACACCTATGTTACTGTAAGCATCCCATTTTTGTATCATAATTCTTATTATGAAATGATCTGTCCTATTCAGGGCAATTTTATAAACAGGGGCCATCCTACTCCACTTTGAATTATCCGTTTGTAGTGTCCAACACTTAGCATGCTCAGCACAGACTTTCAAATAATATAATATTGTTTCATTTTATATGTTGATTAGAAAATGTCAGCATACTGTTTATTTGAATCTACAGTCACGGCAATGTCATCTGGCCTAACCTATTATAATCTGTATACATTTTATATATCATTTTGTGAATCTACTTTATGTTCTTGAATCTATTCCTTTTACCTTCCTCCAACAGCAGACTGGCTCTATTCAAAATGAGAAATAATATTAAGTGGAGATTGAGAGCAGTCACTTTCAAGTCAGGTTACCTATCTTGAAACCTTGGTTACATGCTGTCTACATGACCTTTGATAAGCTGCTCATTCATCCTGGGACTCTGCTTCCGTGTGTGTGTGTGTGTGTGTGTGTGTGTGTGTGTGTGTGTGTGTGTGTATTAGCTTCCAACATTAGCCTTTCAGATCAAAGCCAGGCTCAGCTTGCATCTTGATAGCCGTTTGTTGTCTTTATGTTTCCTTTCTTATACATCGTTTTTTATCTTCCTGTGAATGAGTCTTTGACATGGACAGAAATCACAACTTGTTTCCCACCTCAGAGAATTTTGAGTTTTCTTGCCTTTTTTTAATATAGAAAAGTGGAGCGTATATTTTACCACTCAATTACTTTGTACAGAACAAATTTCTGTGAACCATTTCTTTCAATAATTATGTATGGTGTTTTTATGCCCAATTTTAAATGCAGTCTGCAAGTAGGTTATAAGATAAAGAGACAGAAAGCACATTGGCATACAGAGTTCTTAAACTCTCAGAGTTGCATAAGCTAGCACACTTTGTATCTTGAAAAGACTTAGCTTCTAATAAGTAAATCAATTTCTGTGTCCACCTCCCCTTACTACATGTTAAGACTCAGTCTTAACATGACTTAGTCACATATAGGAAATTTCCAAGTCTTAAATATGTTTTTATTCCTTTGGGTAAGAGAGCTGATATGCATACAAATCAGACATATTTCTATCTTTGGTTTGCTTGACATAGCACAGTGCAGAATTGTTCTGCTCCACTCTGTGGTTTGTATCAAACCCACTGCTGTGCTAATTAGATTAAAACCACACCATATGTAAATAGAAGAAAAGTTTTTCTGTAATAGAAAATGAAGTTTCTGCCATATAGGTGACTCTACCCAGCTACCAAGTCTCATCTAAGTACACTTTCCAATAAAACTTATTGTATGTGAAATCACATTTGATATTGACTAGTCAGATATCCTCTCTGATTGTTGTGACCTACTATGTAATGAGTCTTTCTCTGTCCCACCAACTCCCAAATAATGACATGGAGACTTCTTATTAATTGTGAAAGCTCAGCCTGTAGCTTAGGCTGGATCCTCATTAGCTCTTATAATATAAATTAACCCATTTATATTAATCTATATTCTGCCACATGGCTCATGATGTTACCTCTCCTTTCGCATGTCCCACTTGCTCTGTGTCTCCTGGCACCTCTGCCTTTCTTCTTCCCAGAGTCCTCTCTGTCCCTGGAAGCACTACCTATACCTCCTTCCTCCCTAGCTATTGACCGTTCAGCTCTTTATTACACCAATCACAGCAATACATCTTCACACAGTGTACAAATATCCCGCAACACTACATGACCTGCCAAACCTTTGAGCATTTCTTACCCTTGTGCCTTTCTTTTCTTCTCTTGTTTGGTTGCCTTCATGACTGTTGCAACAGTTTCAGTCATCACATCAAGTTATCTTGTTCTCACATCCTTTGGTCAAATATAAGATTTCTCTAAGTTTCGGAGCATAAATTTTCATGATCTCAGCCCTGAGATTCCACATGCCTACTGGTAGATGTTTATATAGTCTCCATTAAATGCTGTCCCATAAAGGCAGTGTTATAAATACCTAAATCCACATTCATCACCCAGAATTTGTTTCTCTTTGTTCTTTCTGTTCCTGAAGTCATCAGGTCTACCAAGACCCTAAAGTTCAGAACTTCAAGGGTTATTTTTTTTTTTTTTTTTCATCTTCGGCTGCTGTGGTCTTAAACACTGTAAGGTACCCTTGATCTCAAGAGCTTCCTGCAAGGCTGCATCTCTCTCTTCTGGTGGAATGGACACTCCCATGGAAGCTTTCTTTGATGTACCCTTTCAGCCTCCACTCTGTGCATTACTCGGAGCTGTTTCACCTTGGATCGCTGTGCTCACACTCGGCTTCTCAAGGAAAACAGAGGGCGACACATCCTAGTTCTTCAACTTTACCCCACTGCCCTAGTTTCCCTATTTGAGCTTCTGTTCTAGAAACAGCTCAAATGAAAACACTTCTGCAAACAGCCTGAATATAGCTTCTGCTCTGTCACCTACTAACCTGTGCTCTGCCATGGCAAGCCTTTTCACCTGTAAAGAGGTGAAAGTTCCAGCTGCTCTGATGGCTGGAGTCAGGACATAATGGCAGAAGGAGTGTAGTGTTCAGCCTCTGCACCACTTAGCATCTCTCTGACCCTTCGTTCTCTCATTAGTAGTTAGAAGGGTTTTGTTTCCAGAGCCTCTCTAGCAGAAGCCCATCCTCTCTAGCAGAAGCCCATCCTCTCTAGCAGAAGCCCATATTCTCTAGTTCTTTATCAGACTGCATCTCACACTTCAGTGACCCAGAAGTCTGAGTAAAGAAGGGATGCTTATATCAATCTTTAAAAGAAGGATTAGGGATGTTGCTTGTTGGCAGAATGCTGGCATAGCATTGCCAGGCCTGAGCTCCATCTGTTGTGCTGCAAAACTATCATCTATCTGTTTGTCTGTCTATCTATCTATCTATCATCTGCCTATCTACATATCTGTTCATTTAAATAAGGAAACCAAAGTGAATTTTGAGAAAATGTTCTTGAAAACTGTTTTAGTTACTATTTTATTACTGTGATAAATCATGACTGCAGCAACTTATACAAGAAAGCATTTAATTGAGTTTTCAGTTTTAGAAGGCTAGAGATTATAACAGCAGGGCAAAGGCGTGATATCAGGAACAGCTGTGAGCTCACATCTTGATCCACCAACAGAAAACAGAGAGGGTACATTGGCAATGCCCTGAGACTTTTGAAACCCCAAAGCTCTTGGAGACACAGCTCTTCTAAGAAGGCTCCACCTCTTAATACTTCCCAAATAGTTTTACCCTTGGTGACCAAGGATTCAGATTTGTGAGCCTATGAGCCCATTCTTCAAACCACTGCAGACATAATAACTTGTTTGAAAGTTCTTAAAAGAGATTTCTATTTCTTTGTTAGCACTTCAATTTAGTTGATGATTAGGCTTCCGAGGCCTGAGTACGGATGTGTGAGAGGATCTTCACCAGGTCTGTTCCATTGTTTTTTCAACAGGCAGAGTCAACTCTATCCATTTTAGCAGATGGCAGTGCATCTTATATCAGAAACCATGCAGAGTGCCTGCCAGTTTTACCTTGCATGGATCGTTCTAGTGGGAGACTTTCCGTTCTTTATGGGCTTTGAAACAACTTTCCTGCAAATAACAGTGGGTGGAAGATGGTTCCCTCACAATGCTCAGGAGCCATAGCGTCAGAGAGAAGTGAAGTCATGTATCACTCTTCTTCTCTCCCACTGTGTAGCCTTGAACAAGTCACCCAACACCTTTAGCCCAGAGAGTATATAAACAAGGAAGGTATAGTTGATTCCTAATTATACATTCATTCTGACTTTTAAATCAAATAATGTTTTCTTCTGGTAAAGAGCTGAAGAGCATCTGGTTCACACTCATGCTCAATAAATGGCAGTGAGTGAGTACAAAGTGACTACATGTTCCTTGGGGCCAACAGGGTTTATATTTAGGGCAGTTTGGGGGAGTCCAAAATAAAAAGAACATTGGCGAGAGAACCAGGAAGTGGCTGGCAGCCGTAGGTACATATAATGATCCCTGAATAGTAGTGACCAAAATTTCCCCCTTTTCCTACCCTCTTTTCTTTCTGGAACACACTACCTTAATTTTCAACTGGGCAAAAAGAACGTAAGTGATGTGAAGAAAACACACAACTCTCTTTGTGACATTAAGTAGCAATTACAAGGAAAAGAAAGTTATTTTTGCAGATGTCCTTTCTCGGTTGTTTTCTCTATTTGCATAGAAATGACCTCGTGTCCTTTCCCCCACTTTCCCCCTAATGAGGAGGACAATGAGGATTTGAAGTGCCAGCTGCAGTTCGTTAAGGAAGAAGCTGCCCTGATGAGAAAGAAAATGGCCAAGATCGATAAAGAAAAGGACAGATTTGAGCACGAACTCCAGAAGTACAGATCCTTCTATGGGGATCTGGACAGTCCTCTACCCAAAGGAGAAGCTGGGGGACCTCCCAGCACCAGGGAGGCCGAGCTCAAGCTGAGGCTGCGGCTGGTGGAGGAAGAGGCCAACATCCTGGGCAGGAAAATAGTGGAACTCGAGGTGGAGAACCGAGGCCTGAAGGCCGAACTGGACGACCTGCGGGGCGATGACTTCAATGGCTCGGCCAACCCCCTCATGAGGGAGCAGAGCGAGTCCTTGTCGGAGCTGCGGCAGCACCTGCAGCTGGTGGAGGACGAGACCGAATTGCTGCGGAGGAACGTGGCCGACCTGGAGGAGCAGAACAAACGCATCACCGCGGAGCTCAACAAATACAAGTACAAGTCCAGCGGCCACGACAGCTCCAGGCACCACGACAGCGCCAAGACCGAGGCGCTGCAGGAGGAGCTGAAGGCGGCGCGCCTGCAGATCAACGAGCTGAGCGGCAAGGTCATGCAGCTGCAGTACGAGAACCGCGTGCTCATGTCCAACATGCAGCGCTACGACCTGGCCTCACACCTGGGCATCCGCGGCAGCCCCCGCGACAGCGACGCCGAGAGCGACGCGGGCAAGAAGGAGAGCGACGACGACTCCCGGCCTCCCCATCGCAAGCGCGAAGGGCCGATCGGCGGCGAGAGCGACTCGGAGGAGGTGCGGAACATCCGCTCTCTCACGCCCACCCGCTCCTTCTACCCGGCACCCGGACCCTGGCCCAAGAGCTTCTCCGACCGACAGCAGATGAAGGACATCCGCTCCGAGGCCGAGCGCCTGGGAAAGACCATCGATCGGCTCATCGCGGACACGAGCACCATCATCACCGAGGCGCGCATCTACGTGGCCAACGGGGACCTGTTCGGACTGATGGACGAGGAGGACGACGGCAGCCGCATCCGGGAGCACGAGCTGCTCTACCGCATCAATGCACAGATGAAGGCCTTCCGCAAGGAGCTGCAGACCTTCATCGACCGCCTGGAGGTGCCCAAGTCTGCGGATGACCGCGGCGCCGAGGAGCCCATATCCGTGAGTCAGGTACAGTTCTGCCTTTTGCGAGCCATGGCGATGGCGAGGCTGGCCCATGGAGCTGCGGTCCCTCGTGGGGCGTCTCCGACCCCGACTTCCACATCCTACCTTAGGGAAGTTCCATCTCATAGCCTTGCGGGGCTTTGAAGCCCCGAAAGGCTCTTGTATTTTCACACTGTGTTCCACCAGGCAGAGGTTCCCGAAACCCGAGATAGATCATTAACAATGATTCCTTCCTGTTCTGCAGAAGGGAAAATTCAACACTGACACAATCAGGCTTTGTGTAATGACTGATGGGTTTTTTAAATGCACATTATCATTTTTAAAGGTCAACTTTTTTTTTTTTTCAGTATTTCCCTAACAGGTTGGCTGGCATAAAAGTCCTCAATAGGAACCCTCAAGTGTTTATTTGAGGTTTGTGAGCAAGTTTCAAATTGAGTTTTAAGATGATAAAAATAACTAAATAAACCGTGGGAAGCGATGCTCACCTTAATTCCCAGGACTTGGGAGAAGTAGAAGCAAATGGGTCTCTGTGATTATAGGCCCCCAGGGCTGCATAGTGAGACCCTGTCTAAAAATGTTTTTTCTTCCTAATTAAACAAGATTAACCAATACTTCTGATGAATGTACAAACTGGTAGTAAGGAGACATAGTCTTGTGCCTAGAGCCCTATGGGTGAGACACATACAAACTGCCCCTTTAGCTAAATTGGAGGTAACACGGTGGTTATTTCTGGCTAGAACAACATCAGTTCAATAGTGCAGATCCAGAGTGAGAAGTTTGTAGCATAGCTTTAAGGCGATACTAATTCAAAGAAATAATAATAAGTATCCCAGCACAGGGGAAAGCAGCATTTCCCTCCTGACTTGTAGAGGCATACCGGATGAATGGGACTCAGCAGCTTTGGCCAGGTATGGTGGCCACTGAAAGATCACTGCATTTTGCCCACGTTAACCACATAAAAGATCTTTATGGAACCAAGCAGGCAGTACCATCCCTCGCAGCAGCCTGATGTCCTGTATCCATTGGAGAACCCACCGAAGTACAACAGCATGCATGGCTTTGAACACACTGGAGACACCAATGTTGAAAACCCAGTTTATGCGCAGAAGCATGACATTAGATTACTTGCCTGTTGACCTCAGCTAGAGAACTTGCAGCCCCATTGCTTATTGTGCATGTTGCTATGCTTTGCTGTGGGGGTTGGGGGGGGAGGATTCTGATAGAACTCAATGGCTTTCACAAGGTTAAATGTTACTCTTTCCTATTGAGTATGTTTTGGTACTAGTTTTTGGTTTTCATTTTGCAGGTTTTATTTTGAATACCAAGCATGTGGTGTTTTCAGCTGTACTCTTGGGGGAATATTTATTTATTTATTTATTTATCAGAGTGAGAGAAAATGCTGTTTATAATAAAATATTTTAAGAATTTGAAAGTATAAGCCTAATTGGGGGGAGATATTATTATTTTAGGTTGAGTCGGTGCTTTGATAAGTTGATAAAAATATAAGCTTTAAAATGACTGCTAATTAGCTCTTCTCCCTGTCTCCACGTTTGCCTTCCCAGATGTTCCAGCCCATCATTTTACTTATTCTCATCCTTGTATTATTTTCTTCGCTTTCTTACACAACAATATTTAAACTTGTCTTCCTTTTCACACTGTTTTTTGTACTGTAAGCCCTTCATCGTTTATCATTCCTCGTAGTGTTTTCAGTTGTTTTATTTTGTCCACCCTTCAAGACAAGACATCCAAGAAGTATCATTTCTGTAGTAAGCGAGGCTGTAAAAACACTGAAGACTGCATATCTCTGTAAAAAGACACAACTCATCTTGCACTGTCAAATCCAATAGGAAACCCCAACGACCAAACGATTTTCAGGTAAGGAAAAGAAAGTGTAGCAGATTTTCGCGTAAATAATATTCTGCTTCTTTCTTTGGTATATATATTTTGTACTTTTAATTCGTAATTGACAGGTTAACCCCCCCAAAAAATGGACTAAGTCTCATAATCAATTCCTAGGAATTGAGTGTTAATTCAAACTTGGAAATGTTTAACTTGGTCACATTTTCAAAAATCATGTAAAGGCATTAAGTATCAGTAAATGTTGATGTTTTGTAAATTATCTGTTATAGGTTATATTGATTTATGCACACAGTGTTACTTGTGTTAGACCAAATAGAAAATGTCAGTGTCCAATAAAAATCTGTAAAATAAAAATATGACAAATGATGAAATACAGCTCTCTTGGAAAGTAAATCGTATGTTCTGAAGCTGATATGTTTTGTCCTCAAAGATTTGCTATGGAAACATGAGGACCCAAGTTTGAATCCCCAGGCTAACTGATGAGTCTAACTGATCTTTTAGTTCAATAAGAAACCAAATCGTCCCCCCTATTTGATTTACCCTCCTTTCCACCAAAGCAGCGATCGCTCCACTTATGTATCACATATGAAGCTATGTATTGCAGACCTTGTTGCTGAGAGTCCCTTCTCTTCTATGATAAACTACCACACAGGACTGCCTTCCCAGCAGAAAATACGCTAGCAATATAGCATGAGGAACAGCTTGAGAAGGGAAATAAATACAGTATCTAGAAAGTCCTTGAGTTACAATTCCAAACTGAGTGGAGCTACTCTGTAAACCTGGACTTACTTTAGTGAACCGTACATCCCTATCTTGTTGTCTATACCTAAAGTCACCTGGGTGGACTCTATGTATGAAAAATTCTACTCTGTCCATCTTGTTGATGGTTTACTCACTAGAATCCTGGAATACATACAAGTTCCAGCAGTGGACCCAGGTGTGGTGGCACATGGTTGTAGCCTCAATACTGGGGAAGCTATGACAAGAGAATTGTGAGTTCAAAGTTAGTCTGAGCTATCTAGCCAGACCTCAGGGGGAAAAAAAAGAATAAAAAATATTATACTCTCCTCAGTTCACATATTAGTCAGTGGATGTGAAACTCTGTGATAAAATGAAGTATCTTGACCACAGGAAAAAGATAATGTGGGAACGTTTTCTAGTTAAAGTTGTGCAGGTAGGTAAGCCTTTGGGATCCTAAGACCTTAATCTGCAGAAGAGTGTTTTCCCTCATCCCCGTACAGCTCCACTTCTCCTTAAATATTAGATGTAGGAAAATTTTGCTAGGGTTCAGTAGGTAAGAGAATTTGCTGTGAAAACATGAGGGCTCAAGTTGGAATCCCCAGTGCTGGCATAAAATACTGTGCATGGGGCATGGAGATGGAGCAGCAAGCAAAGTAGAGGAAGACATTCAACATCTTCCTCTGGCCTCCACCTGTGCATGTCGCTGCACACTCGCATGAAGTAACTACACACTCACACTCATACATACACATACACACCACCAACACCAACACCACCATAACCACCACCACCACACACACCACATAACTTACACACATCCTACATATACATATACACACCATCCCCCTCTGACCCCCATAAGCACATGTACCTGCACATTCACATGCATACAGTACCTGTACACACACTGCATAACACACACACACACACACACACACACACACACATTTAGAAAAATTTACAGTAGTTGAAAAGTTAAATTTAACAGCTCTTAATGTCCGTTATCTTTGTCTTTGCTTGGGATTTTTTTTCTGTACTTTGATTATTTTGTTATAATTGTTTCTGAAGGAGGGAAAACAGTGTTGGCTGCTGAGTGGTTTACCAGTAACTGGAATCAGTCAATAAACAGATTTTTTGTTTGATTTCCTGTTTCCCTTGTGTTTTCCAGTGTTAGTAAGTGGAACCCAGGGTCTTCTGTATGGCAGGCAAATACTCTACCATAGAATTTCATGACCAGCCACACTTGGCTTTTAATCTTTAAATTCAAAAGGCTAAGGATTAGGTAGGCTTTCATAAAAAAAGAAGAAAGAAAGGAGAAAAAAATCTATGCTTGGTCAAATTGGTGGCACACACTTGCATCATAACATTGGGAGACAGAGGCAGGAAACCATGGCAAAGTTGGTTTACAATTTGAGAGTCTGACTCAAAACCAACTAGTCATACAACAATAACAACAACAACAACACACCTCAAAAACCCCAATCTGCCTGCTAGATTTTTGATAATTTTCTGAGCCACAACCTCAATGGAACTGAACATAAATGTTTATGAGTGGAAAATGAAATTTGCCTGAAATGTCTATGGCACTTGGAGCCAGAGACCCCACAGCCAAGCAGTGTTTGCAGTCACACCACAGGCACCGGATTCCAGAAGCCTGCCCATAGACCAGAGACAGATCCCAATGCCCCTGGCCATAGGCTTTCTTAAAGTTACTGGAAATATCAGTGGTGGTAATGAAAGTACTTCATCAGTGACTTGTGCTGACTGAAGTAGACAAATAATATTATCTCTAGATATTTTTTCGGCAGTCATGCTTATCCTGGCAAGAGCAACCTAGACATGAACTCATAAGACTGATTTTTATACAAGAATTTATGTGACTGTTACTTCCCAGCCATGTCTTCCATAGATAGAACTCTCCTAACATGCCCGGAAGGGGATAACAGACTGAAACAGGACAGGTATGATTACCACTGCATATCCTGGGGGCTTTGGATTCCCTCTGACAACACACACACACACACACACACACACACACACACAGAGAGAGAGAGAGAGAGAGAGAGAGAGAGAGAGAGAGAGAGAGAGAGGGAAAGAGAGAGAGAGAGCGAGCCTGATGTGGTCTGTAATAAGTGCATCAGAGTCAGAGGGTTAGAATTCCCTGTGTCAAAGAGAGATTGTGCTGGTGAGCTAGAGAGAGAAAAGGGTAGTCTCAGAAAACTACCAATGAAGTGACCTTTCTCTGATCTTCTTATAACAAGGCTCTTCTGTAGGATCCTAGTACTTAGAGTTGGGAAGAAAAGTTAAGAAAGATGGTGCCCAAGACCTGTGAGGAGTCCCTAGTTCCCCCTCTTTCCATTAGCATCACCCTCCACCACCACCACAAGTACCCCCCCCCCCCCCCCCGCGCCAGGGTCTTTGATCTCATTGCTGCATTATTTTTGTCACTTTGTTCAGCATACAGTTATTTTATTTTTGCTAGTTTTAAATGATGAACCTCACGAAATCTCCCAGTTGTTGAGACAAAGAATCTTCTATTTTCATGTTCAAAGCTAAGTTATTTAAATGCCATGCTGGAAATCATTTTGTAAAGTAAAAATTACTGTAGAGAATTCCCTTCTATGGCACATTCTTGGGCACAGGAACAAGAGTCTTTGTTAATTTAGCCTAGATTTTAGAAAAACAGGAATCTGCTTGGTTATTTTTAAATAAAAATAACTGAAACTCATTAAACAAAGGGAAGTTTGGTGCCAAGCCAGGAATGTGCAGTGTATGTGGTAGGCTGGGATGTGGCTGTTTAATTATCTGCTATTGAAGTCTGGAATGCCAGCCTGGCAGCTCAGCCTTAACTCCAAAAGTCTATGCAATGTTTAGCTACATTCTCATAGAGCTATGACCCAGTCTCACCTGGTAGAATCTGGTTCCCTAATTGATTGTAAGGAATGAACAGGAAGCGGCAGAGAGTCAAATTAAAATGTGAGAAAAGTTAACTGTTCATTAAAGTAATGGAATTTGGTACAATTAAAAACAATATCCGTAAAGGCATATATTCTAGAGCCCTCTTTACAAGCCAGAAGGGCAGTGAGATAAGCAGTCTTGAATGTTTGCAATCTGCTTTGGGGTAGGTGAGATGGTTACATACACAATTTGATGAAAATAACACCTTGTGAATGTGTCCCAATATTCTCATGACACTTGTAAGAGTTCAGAGAGAAACAATAGAAGAACACATCATGGCCCATATGCACTGTGATGAATGCAGTAGCATCTGACATGCTTCTAAATAGTGCTTTTGTATTGCTCGTTAGGAGGGAGGAAGAAATGATGGCTGCTTTTTTTTTTTTTTTCTGGTTTTTCGAGACAGGGTTTCTCTGTGTAGCTTTGTGCCTTTCCTGGAACTCGCTTTGGAGACCAGGCTGGCCTCGAACTCTGCCTCCTGAGTGCTGGGATTAAAGGCGTACACCACCAAGCCCAGCTAATGATGGCTCCTTTTGATGATGGCCATTCTGAAAGTTTTTAGAGTCATAGACACAAATGATTCCTGCTATGTTCCTTATACATTCCATCCATGCCTTCTCTGCTTGAAATTCTATCTGTCGGTCTGTCTGTCTATCTATCTATCTATCTATCTATCTATCTATCTTTCTATCTACACATGTGTGTATATATGTGTGTATATATATATGTATGTACATACAGAGAGAGCTACACACATATATATGTACATATTATGGTCTTTGTATATCAATCCAAAAACTCAGTCTGTGTATAGTTTGCTATTCTTTTTCATGTTTTTCATGTCATAGTTTTTGTTGTTATATTTTTCAAACACCTACCATTTCGTGTAGTATTAACTACTGAACAGAAAAAAAACACACTTTCAAATTTATCTATTATTTAGAATTTCTAAAGTAGAGCTTTTACATGACAAAGTACCCATACTAATTTATTCTGGAGTTCAGTTGATCCCTCAGAATCTCAGCACCTTCGTTTGGAGGTAGATCACTTACTGGGGTCAGGCTACCACATGGAGGGCCTTCCAATTGTTCTCACATGCTTGGACTCCTTGAAGAAAAAGCCACAGAGAAGCAGGCAAAGGAGAGAGTTGGAGACAAGTGACATGACAGTATTACTGTGAGAACACACTACAGGAGATAAATTCATGTCTCTGATCATAACCCTGTGCAAATTATTTCAAAGGCACCAAAACCCACAATATACTGTAAATGTCAGTCACAGACTCTTTAGTCTACTGTATACAGACACTAAAGTATCTCTCCATTCAATACTACAACATTTTAATCTCTCTTTATGGACATCTGATATGTTTGCAGACAAGCTTTCCTTTGGAGTATTATGTTTACAGGCTCACATGGACTCGCTGAGATGCCTTCACCTGGGGGGATGAGTCTGGCAGCTGTAGAAGTCTTCTGATTCCATTAGGTCCATAGGTTACACTGAAGAGTGTGACCTCAGCCTTCTCATCAGTATGTCTTTGGGGCCTCAAAAATCAAGCTCCCACCCCTGCCTCTTCCGTTCCCGTCACTGCTCCTTTTTCTCACTCATGACCTGTAAATCCAAGAGGTGACCAGCCCAAGCTCCCATCAATGCTTCAGCTTGTTTGTTCTTTCCTGTCTTTTCTGTGAGGCATGGGTTCTTCTCCTTTTCTGTGCCCGCTGTGAATAGCCAGCAAGCAGCTTCCTATATCACTTCCATTTTAGCTTTGGAAATATAATGCTACTGTCCAAGAGTGGTAACTCTGACACTTTTAGTAGAGACCTTGGCGCTGTGCACTTTTTAGAACACTATAGATTAACTCCTGTTCCTCCAAACCACACTCCCTAAATGGCCTTTCAGAATCAGGCTTGGCCTCCAAACTTACTAGCAAAGAGAAGTGACTCAGGGTGGCCCTCTTGTGGTGAACACTGACAAGACACCCTTAGCAGAGTCTCTTCATTATTTTGATTCTATGGTCATTATCGGTAAATCACAAATCTATAAATTATATAGAGATGCTAAACACCAATTTTAAAACTTAAGTAAAGGCCTCTTTCTAATTTTTAATTACACATATTTCTCAAATGTTGCTTTTTTTTTTTTTTTTTGCTCAGAATTTGCACCAGCACTTAGAATAAAATCTGATAGTTAAAGGTGTTTTTTGGGTTTTGTTTTTGTTTTTGTTTTTTTTACTATTTCTTACATGTAGAAGTGTCTCTATATAAGCTCCATGACAGATCTGCTTGATAAAAATATCTATTGACATGTCACCAGATCTGAAAATAGAAGGAGCCAGCATCCCATGATTCTAGGGAAAAACATCTAACACTGAAAAAATAGCACACCAGATGAAATGTAGTATTCTAAGTATGTAACTTCGAAGGAAAAAGTATCATTTGTGTAGCTCTCCCAACTTTTACCCAGAATCAGAGCCACATATGCATCTAAGTCATTTTTATTCTGTTAACATACACTTAAAACTCTGCTCTTCTAGGATGCAGAGAATGTAAGATTACACTTGATGGGGGTGGGGGGATCAAAAGCCTAGATCTCCACATTAGATGATCTGATTTTAAAAAATTCAAAATAGGGGAAAGTTCCAGCTTTTATATGTAGTTCAATATAAATCTCTGAGCAGTATGAACATTGGCTGGCTACAACACTAAACTGAGCCCTGGGTGGAACACTATACTTAACTACCAGAAAAGGCTCCCACATCTGTTTGTTGGTTCATTTCATGGATGTGAAGAGTCATGCTGCAGAAACCATTTCTGGGACTCTTCTAGAATTGACAGCTTTTGAGATATATGGGTTTGTCTTATTCTTCAAGTCCCCACAGTCTGAGCTGCGACATTGTTGTTTCTCTTCAGTGTTTTTTTTTTTTTTTTAAGTGAAAATTTAACTGAAATATCCCAGATCTCTTTTCCCTATGAACTAGAAAGATAACTTAAGGTTGAAGAGCTTTTCTGAACAACTGAGGCCATGTACGTTAAGAAAGTGTACAAGGCAGACATTCTTCTGGAAGGGGTGACTACCTGAAATATATTACTTGTAGTGAGGCCTCCAACATTAGTATGAAAAGAATGATCTCATTTTTCCCCTGAAGTTATTCTTTGCCCCAGTTGGTTTTCATGTCATTTCTAAAGAGAACAGAAACGCAGTGCCCTTTTTACTATTAAATATGACTGAATGGTAAAGAAGGGAGAAAAAAAGTATACAAACATGAAGACGTTTTGCAGCCCTGTAACAGCCAGAATTGTCCCGGTTCAAAGACAGTAAACAAATAACTACTTTGGGGTACTTAAAGATCACCCAGCAGGCAGAAAACTATAGAGTGTGTCATGTCATGCTTAAAGCCATACTGCTGTGTTTACACCCAGATTTTTTTTTCAGCTACTGAGCTAGAATTCTTATGTCTTTGTATTTTGGTCCAGAATTATTTTTTATAGTTAAGGACACAAGCCTCTTTAACATTTTATTTACTACTTGTTTCATGTGTGTGTGTGTGTATGTGTGTGTGTGTTGAAGCACTTGAATAGAGGGCAGAGTACAGCTTTGAGGAGTCAGTTCTCATGCCCCACCTTGTTGGCATGGTGTATCTAGTTTCGGCTGCTATGCCGAATACTACTAGCTGCAGGATAATTCTCCTAACTCTGCCTCCCATCTCTCCATGAGAGTGCTAGGGTTTCAGATGCACACCAGCTCATCCGGGTTTTCACAGTTTTCAGGGACTGAACAGGGATATTAGCCTTACATAACTAACGCTTTTACCCATGGAGCCATCTTCCTAGGCTCCAAGCCTTGATTACCAAAATAAACACTCAGCTATATGACTTTTATGTCGTACTTGATGGAGAGAATATCACCTCCCTTGATTCAATATAGAAAAAAAAATGCCAGAAACCATCAACATAATTTCCAGTCACAATCAACGTCCTTATCCCTAATCTTGGCTTTTGTCTTTTGAATTGGTTAGAATTTTAAATTTCAAGACACTGCACTGGGAGTGAGAGGTCCTGGATTCTATTCTTGTCTTCATTAGTGTTGTGACCTTGAGCAGATGACTTCACATCAGGGACTCTTCCTTCACTGTAAAACGAGAAGGTTAGACAGATGACTTCAGAGGCTCTTTTTGGCTCTAAAATCTGTTAACTCTGGAAACACCTGCTGGTGTCATTTATGTGTTCAATATCCCTCTTTCACTTTTCCAAAATGGTCTAGTTTGTGGATAATGTTATCGTTAGTACAAATGCTTTTAAGTCCTTTTTAAAAATAATTTGCTGTATTATTTCTTAATAGCAGCTAGTGCTTCTCCATTTCTTCTTATCAAGATATTTGTGTATATTCAGTTACACTTAGAAGTTGGATTAGCAGGTATTCAATCGTGGGTATATAATTCTTTCTAAAATGAGAGCAATCACTTGGGTATGTTTCTTATTTTAAGGTGAAATCAAGTGCTCAAATGGCTTACAAATAATCATAAGGCATTACACAATAAATCACGTTTCCCATAAAAATGTTCTGTTATTCTAACACCTACCTAAAAATGTCAAATGTCTTAATAAGTAAAAAATATTGCCATTACTGGGGGACTGAGTACACCATCATCATTCTTTTCAGTTCATGTATTTTGTGCACATAACAACAGCTACTCTTTTTTAAACTGAATTGTTTGGAAACTCTTGAATGCTGTTTTGAACAGTTGTTGCTTTTGTGTCCTATCAGTTAATTTTCACATCCATGCCAGAGAGAAAGAGGTAAAAATGGGAAGAGACACAGAGAGAGATTAAGAATATACATATTATATATATACAAATATGTACAAAATTATTCAATAGCTAGGGCTACTAGGTATTCATATGAGTGTTCAACTTGAAGTAAGTCCTTGCTTGCAGTATACATAAAATACAATTACCTGACAAGAAGCTAATAAAAAGGACTACAGGTCCTTTTTACCAGTAAAAAGAACTACTGCCCATAATCCTTTTTTATTAGCACAGGAAAAGGGACAATGTGACAGTTGGCACTGGGGGAGACTGAAGTCCATAGCACAACATAACTTTTTTAAGTCAGCCAGATGCTAGCTGGTAGAATTTTGGGGCAAGTCCTTTTTCTTTCTTCTCTATGGTCTTTGTTTGTGAGTTTATGTCTGTTTATTTGGAGAACAGGATCATATGGAGCCTCGGCTGATACTGGCTTTCAATTCCTAATCCTCCTGCCTTCATCTTTGCATTAGTAGCAAGGCAAGCAGGAGCAACTCTCTGTCCCAGATGCATATTTGTTTAAGGCAGAGACAGAGGATGTGGGCTCACACAGTTAAATGATGGCAGAAGAATTGAAACCTAGATCCCCGTGATCCGCAATTAGGGAAACTAGTTCCAAGTCTTACTCTGCCTCACAGAGGCGTTTCTTGAGCTTTGTCAAGATTCTTTAGCTCTCTAAGCCATGGATGTAAGAAAGATCAGGTTAATAATAACTACAGAGACAGTTGCTAAGGGGGGTAAACGAACACAAAGATCCACTTGAAGCCCTTAGCACAGAGCCTTGCACAAAGCTGCTCACAATGAAAAACCACTGTTACTGCTGTAACTATTATGATTGGTGCTGCTGTTGGAGTTAGGAAGCCTGGCTCTCTAAACATAGGCAAGCCTTTCTTTCAGTTATTCTGCATATATTAAACTTCTACTATGGAGAAAAGAAGTTGAAGCTGAGCTTGATGGCTTTTGACCATAATTTTGGGACTTGAAAGGTTGAAGCAGGAGGATTATACTAAGTTGAGACCAATCTGGGATACAATAGTGAACAGCAGGCTAGCCAGTGCCACAAAGTAAAACTTATACTGCATAAATAAATAAATGAATTAATTAGTAATAAAATTAAATATGTTTTGTTTATTTCTGCCATGAGAAGTTTACCATTATTAAACATTTTCACTACCTATGAGATGGTACCTGGAAGAAGGCAAAAATAAATAAATAAATAAATAAATAAATAAATAAATAAATAAATAAATAAAAGTATATCATGCTTCAAATACCATGGTATACAAGTGGGAAACTTCAACTTGAAGACAAGATCTTGTTACTTAAAATTTAGTGTAGGTTATTTGCTGAATTAGCTTCAAAATTATCCTAGAGATATTACTGGCTAAATTAAACCATCAGAGGCCTGTATATATAAGACCAAATATACATGTACACAGTCACACACACACACACACACACACACACACACACACACACACACACCAAAAATAAACAAACAAACAAAAATCGTAGATAACTATGGGGAGACAAAATTGCCTTACATTTCCAAAACAGGTCTATTTGATCTGGTCTAGAGAACTCATGCTTAGGCTGTTCTTATTTTTCCCCTCTATTTGGGCTGTAGCATACCTCAGCTGGGATCAAGTATTTGGGCATCTCACTGTTGATATTTTCCTGCCCTCCCTTAGTAAAAAGTATCGCCCTTTACTCTGGGCTCTAGTTCTTCTGTGTAAAAATATCACTATACTACAGATACAAGCATAGTGTTTTCATAGAATCACAGAGATGCAAGGCTGCTCTTTATGTATGTCCCATTTCTATTTTATGTAAAGGCAGACATTCTGTAGATTTTCACATAATTTTTTTGACTCATGCTTCTTGGTGTGAGTGTGTATTGTTCGGATTTTTTTTTTCTCACTCCATCCAAGGCCAAACTTACAAAGGCACCGAGGACTATATCCTGTTACTAGCTAAAGGGAGAGAGGCTGGAGAAAGAGGACAGATAATCCTTACTCCTGAAAAATGAGTTTACTTTCAAAATAAAAAGAAATCTAAATATGGCCATTATCATCATGTGCCATTAATAAGCAGCTCTCTCTTGGCAAGTTTGAAAATGCTGGGCTCCATTATAAAAGTTAAAAATGTCCTGGACTTGGAGTTGTTTACCCAGAGTGTGAACTGATCTAAAGTTACAGAGCTCCGGTTGGAAGCAGTGGCCCAAGGCCGCCTCCTAGTCCCTGACGTCACAGTAGCCCCAGCTGCTGTTATGACACTGAGCTGAGTGGCCCTTCGATGGTGAAGTTTGCAAAGGGGCTTGTCAGAACCGCTGTGGGAATGGAGGGACTTCGTTTTCAAAAGGAGTCCTTGAGACTGTTCTTAAAGACAACTAGCTCTCTGCCCCACTTCTTCCCTTGCTAGACTGAGCACACAGAGACTGACCTGCTGCAGGATTGCCCCCTGTACAAGAAGGTATGTTTCTTTCTGGCAAAATTGAAAGCAAGACACTGATTCAGATGGGGTTGCAGCTGCTGAATTTTAGACGATGGATGAGGTTTAAGTAATGTGGAATTTTAGCATCTACTGTACTGATTGATGCCTATGTCTGGGATTTAGGACAGTGGGCGGGGTATATAACGGATTCTACTGACTCAGGGAAGAAGCTATTCAGCTGCTGTGCTGGGAGGTGGCGGGGGATGGGGGGGGGGGGGGGGAGTCCCAAGCCTGGACTAACATTGCTATCCTCACTCGAGAATGAGTTTCTCACTAATACTCAGCAGTTCACAAAAACTTGGTACAATTTGTGACAGGATGAAGTTATGTTTCATATCTGCAAAATAAAATTCACAACCCCTGAGTTTGCTGTTATTTGAAATTCACAACAACAACAAAAATGTAATTTCATCCAAGATGACTATTAGACTCCAGGATAAGTGTTCTGTAATGTGAGCTCAGAGGCACTGGAGTCTTCGAGAAATTGCAGCAGTATACCCTGTGCTCAAGGTGATTACTCTGAGACCTTTGCTTCCCCAAGCCAAAAGTTGCTGTTTTTAGTCAAAGCCTGTATTTTTATCAGTTAAGGAAACTAAAATTGACGTTCCTTCTGGAGTATGCTTAGATTGGAGAGCCATGTAACTGGAAAGCCGAGAGAAAAAGATGGTAACCAAAGGAGAAAACAAAATGAATTTCTTTGGTATTGGATGTGCGGCATCTCTTTGGTCATGCCAGAAAATGAGGACTAGGCAGAACTAGCAATGAATAGCAGTGAAAAAATTTTATATTTTTAGCTTCTAACAAAGTCAAATTGGGAGGTCTCTGGATAGATGCATTTGCTGATGAACAGCACAAGAAGAGTGGGATTCCTTAAGTGCCTGAAATGGTATCTGTGATGGATAATGAACTGGAAAGTGAGCTAGGGAATGTTGGAGACAAGTGATACCATACTTTGAGGTTTAGGCATTGGGTTTCCCAATTCCTTCAAATTCATCAGGAGCAAAGCATTGTTAGGCCAAGTGATTTCTTCTCAAAATTGTGAAGTTGGCAGTGTCTGCCGCCTCTGACGTTCCTTCTGGAGCATGCATCCATGTGTGCATGAAGAATTTGAATTATATGACAAGTGATATACTTAGAAAAGGACAATAAAGGGGCACAGAGAAGCACTCAGGGCAGAATTCGCCCAGGACAGAAGTAGCAGTAGAGTGCCCTCTCCTAACACTGTGTGGTTTACTTGGCTAAAATCCACTTTCCAGTGGGCATAATGGAGTTTGAAATGGCCATAACTGTGACATAGAAAGAACTGAGCATGCCTCAGGTGAAGAAGTGTGGCCATGACCAAACTGAGGCCTAACTGGGCAGGTGAGATGGCAGCAGTGCATCTTCTGCCCAAGGTTATTACTTTTAGATTGTTGCTGTTTTTAATCAAAGCTCGTATTTTATCATTTATACTCCATGAGACCCTTTTGCTCTTCTTAAATTTTGCTCCTTGGCAGGGCTGAGACACGAGCTGAACCGTTTTGCTTCTCCTCACTTGCGCAACCCCGCTCCCAGTCCTTTACAATCTTGGCTCCTGGCCTTGGGGAGAAGTAGGTTAGAAGGGATTACACAATGCCAGTTTCGCGTTGCTGGGGGAAGGACACGTGTGACTAGCAAATGCAGCTACCTCTGTCCTTCCACAATGCCTCTAATAAACTTTTATTCCGAATGAGATTTGGGAAAGCTAAAATGAAACAGAGAGCAAGGAAATAGGGAAAAGAGGATGCAGAATGCAAGAATCCTTTCTTCTCTCCCACATAGATGCCAGAATCAGTGGGAGGAAAACAGTGACAGCTAGAAGAACAAAGAGAACTTTTCTATTGGCTTCAGTGGCGGAGCACTAAGTCTGAGCTTTTGAATGTTCTGATCCACATGACCCTGAAACTTCTCCTCACAGAACACGCTGTCCCTACACAATTGACCCTTTAGCTCGACATCTAAAAAACATAATTGAGAATGACAACAAAAGCAGTTTCATATATTTATTCAACTTTCTGCCAGCAACAAATTGTTTTGCACTTCATGCTTGACTTGGCATGCATCCTTAAGAAAATTAAAAAATACTAAGGCAAGACACAATCAAAGGAATATCAGAGTCGTCTGTCCATTTAGACTTGCTTTACCGAGGAAGTAAAATTCACAATGATCAGTTTCACTTTATGAAGTGGGTTACATGGAAATGGATGAAAAAAAGGATGAAGGGGTAAGAGGGAACATGAAAGACATGGGGGAAGAAATCATCACTTACCAAGGATTCATTGTGATTGTAGGAGATTCTTATTACACATTCTCTCATTTGCTCACTTGCTCTTCAGAATGTTTCTACATCCCCCACTCCCACCTACCTTGTTTTTAGAAGACTGTGCAATATCTCCTGCTGTGTTACAATATATACATATGACTACAAGACTGAGATGCTAGCAAAGCTAAGGAAATACCCCCACAAAATTTGGCAGACATAGCTGTAAATAAACTTTTTTTGGATAAAGCTTTCCTTTTCATATGAAATCATTGGTTTTCAATGGCAGCCATCACCTTTCATGAATTAGGTTTGACTCTAGCTCTGGAAAGGGGATGCTGTGTAGCTGGGCCCTTCAACATTAGCTGACAAATTTGACACTCTGAAGAGAAGCTCAGGATTCAGGCCTTCACAACTGTTGCCTGGGCTGATGTACTCCTGTGATCAGGGACAAAACTGATCTGGGGCATTTCTGGATGACAAAAATAGAAGGGCTTGAAACCTTGAAACGCTGACGTGCCCATGGTTCAGTGGGAATCACAATGGAAGAAAAGTTGCACCCATTGTGACACACAGTAGTGAAGAATTGTGAGAATGATTTCTGAGTATTTCCAATTTTAAACACTGTTGGGACAAACCATGGAACATAAAACCTCCTTTCTGACGTTCTTATCATATCCCCACCCCCTTTGTATAATGTCTTCAGTTAAATTAGTCATTTCTGCATGATATCTCAAACCTCTCCACTTTTCCAAAGAAGTCCTAGAGGCTATTCTTTATAGCCACTGAGATGCTTCCAGCTCAGTCTGTTACAGATAGCTTCGAAATGATCTTCCACTCTCAAAACAAGTGTAGTCTGTGTTTCCTGGGTATGGGTTTCAAATGGACCTAAAATATCACTAGATAGTCAACAATACCAAGGATTATGTCAATCAACACAAAAACCCAAATTCTGGAAATTCTTCTCTATCTTTGTTTTGATAGATCTTCATGGTTTGGCTTTACAAGTGGGGAGAGTAGCAAAAGGCAAGAAGACATAATGGAAAAGAAAATGAAGTTAGAAACAGAGCATGGGTGAATGACACAGGGGTCAGGAGAGCATGTTTGTAACTAAGTTTGAAATTGTTTACAGTGAGTGCCAAGGAAATATGCAGAAACTATCAAAGTGTCATTGGCAAATGTTTTTTGAGAAACTGTAGATCTTGACATTAATAGGTTTTTGTTGTTATTGTTATTGTTTTTGTTTGTTTGTTTGTTAGTTTATTTTAAGAAGCATAGCCTGCATAAAGAGTCATGTTTTCAATTACTTCTAGACTAAAATAATGCAATCCTATCTTGCCTGGAGAGGCCTGACAAAAAATAACATTATCTTTTATGGTTGTCTAATATATGAGGTGTTTTTTTTTTTTTTGCATCTGTCTTTGGTAAATGAAATATTGTTCTTGCTACATAATCATACAGACTTGATTCGGCCAGAAACACCACAACATTGACTATTGGCAGATTCTTCCACAAGTAATAGAAAGGTTAGAGCATTCTAGCCATGGATTAGTAAGCTGAAGAATCAGGGTTTTGGTTTTCATTTGGGTTTTGTTTTCTTCTCTTTCCGGGGTGTGTGTGTGTGTGTGTGTGTCTGTCTGTCTCTGTCTGTGTGTGTGTGTGTGTGTGTGTGTGTGTACATATATGCACACATATATGTACTAGATCCAGATCAGCCCAGGAACTTGACAAGCTAAGCATGTGAGCCTGATGAGTTACACATAATGCTCTGTTACTTACTTGAATAATTATTTTAAAGAAAATCATCCATTTTAATAAGCTTTTCTATTCACTGCAAAGATCCATGATTTTATTAATAAAAACATTCTTCAGATAAAGCAAGATTTTTTTTTCAGAGCTGAGGACTGAACCCAGGGCCTTGTGCTTGCTAGGCAAGCGCTCTACCACTGAGCTAAATCCCCAACCCAAAGCAAGATTTTTAAAATTCTAAGTCACTGTTTTAATTTCTCAAATTACTCTACATTTATTATAGTATCTGAAGTTCATAACAATGCTATGAATATCCTCACTTTAATGTAAATAAAATATCAAAGCTTATAAAAGAAATATATATCTGGTCCTTTAAGGTTAATTTTTAACTTTGTTTATATGTAGAGATGGGCTATATGCATGTGTCCATGTAAGTGCCCACAGAATGCATAAAAAGCTGTTGGATCCCCTGAAGCTGGAGTTACAGATGGTTGTAAGTCACCCTATAAGGGGACTGAGAACCAAAGTTGGGTCCTCTGTAAAAGCAGAATGCAACATTAAGGTCTGAAGCATTCTTTCTAGCCCCTATATCTGGTATTTTAAATGGTCTCATCAAACCATAATTTATTAATATCCTGAATGTTAGAAATCAGGTCACTTTGGTAACTACTTAGTGTAAAATAAGAAAGTTTTTCTTCAGTTTTCTATAGTTATTATTCTAGACATGTGTAGTCCGGAACACAAATAAGTTGTAAAATGTGTCTCATAGAATAATGATACTTTAGATTTTATTTTAGGAAGTAAAATAATGACCTTTTTTTTTCATTTTTTAAATTGGTATGGTTTCTTGCTAAGACATGAGTCTCCCAACATGACTACCTGCTTTGGGACTTGGTACAGTCTTCCCACTTGACATGGAAGATCTTGTTTCTTTCCTCTTTAGTTTTCTATAGTTTAATTATGTCATTGGCTGTCGACAACATGATATTTCCAGAAAGCACATGAACTTGGGACTCTGTCTTCTTATGTTTATCTCAGGCTTTATTTTGAAGGCAAGTGAGACCACTTCAAATCAAACACTTCCACATTTCCAAGAAACAGCTAAGAGAAGGCAGAGACGAGCAGAAACCCCTTGGCTGACCCTCACACAGTTGCCATGGATCTGCATAAGCAATGGGAGAATACAGAGACCACCTGGCATAAGGAGAAGATGGAACTACTGGACCAGTTTGATAATGAAAGAAAAGAATGGGAAAGTCAGTGGAAGGTCATGCAGAAGAAGATCGAAGAGGTATGACTTGACTTGTTTTAAACACACTGTAAACTCCAAGCTAGACATGAAAATCCTGCTGACATTCATTTTACATTGAGAACTGCTTTCATTTCTCTCCTTCCACCAAAGAAATAAATGTCTCATGACACTTACTAGATCAAAGCCTGCATAGCCTCACCTAGTGGTGTCTCTGAGACTGCAGATATTTTATAGCCTTACATAAATATGAAGACCTTGAAGCGGTTCTCAACCTTGTTAATGCTGCGACCCTGTAATACAGCTCCTCATCTTGTGGTGACCTGCCCCCAACCATAAAAAATATTTTGTTGCTACTTTATAACTATGATTTTGCTGCTGCTACGAATCATAATGTAAATATCTTATATATGCACTAACTTCTACGTGAGCCCAAAGTGTCATGACCCACAGGTTGAGAACTACTGCTCTACAATGTATCAATTTATTGTTCTCTGATTTCAGAGTCATGGTACCCAAAGTGATGTGTATATTCTGTATGACTAGGGTGAAGAAGAAGAAATGCAAGAAATAAATAATTGGTGGGACATACAGTAACAAGATTATAATTTGGTACTAGAACAGAGACCATTTCTGAGATGATAAATGAGTAACCTATACCGACCAGTGTCAGCGGCATCAAAAGGCATGTCATATGTCAAACAGAAAAGTGGTGGTGGACATCAGATTTATTCTGGCAAGGTGTTCTCCACATGTTAGAGCACTTAATAGGAAATGGGCTTTTTTAAATGATGTGTCATGGCTCTGACACAGTCAGTCATTTTATTTTCATTAATCATCCCATCCCCCTGCCATCCCCTCCCTTTGTGTGAAGTATTCCTTCAGACATTTGTTTTAGTGCGCCTTCGAGATTTCGCCAACTGAAATTTATGTGTATTGATTTTGCTCTGTTTTGTTCAATAAATAGTATTGAATTTTATGGTTTCTTCAACTTAACAAGACAGTTATTTAACAGACTCCTGGGCCTTTTTTTAGCACATAAGCAAAGTAAGTGCTCTGTATGTTTGTAGTGTAGCTGTACTTCTTTCAACTAACACAAAACAAATAGGCTTTGAATATAATACACAGTGAAAACACACACACACACACACACACACGCACACACACGCGCGTGCACACGTGTGTGTGCGTGTGTGTGTGTGTGTGTGTGTGTGTGTGTGTTCCACAGAGTACAAAGCTAGGATAAAAATGTTGAGAAAAACACAAGGAAATATTTTCTCAGGCTATAGAGAATCAACCCTTGATTTTAAAAGTAAAACTAGAAAACCAGTACTTGGAATTTGTATGATTATGTAAGCATAATAAAGTATTTTTGTTTAAGAAATATATTGTTTAAAAAATACAGTATGTTTGTTTAAAGTTACTTGGTTCTAGTATTACATTTCTGCAAGATATTGAGCCATGTGCTAGAGATGTGCAGACTCCCACTAACATCAGTGGTGTTAAATAATAATATCACCGAGTGAAAGCACCCAGCATCCCCATGAAGATGCTTGTGCATCTCTGCTGAGTCTTGGTCCACATTCATTGCAATTGCTATTGAAAATCCATGATATACATAGTCAGACCATTTAAAACTTGATATAATCCACATATTAACTATGATTATGGATACATTGAGTTGGTAGAAATCTTGATTTTTTTTGTTCACTTTGCAATATTTTCTGCTTGTGTCCTTTGTCAGAATGGTCATTCAAAGGCTGAGTATCAGGTAGGACAAATTCTCCATACCACACAAAAAGTTCTCCATTCATTACAGTGTACTAATTTTCGGTGGGGGGGTGTTGTTGTTTTAATTTCTCAGTAAGTTGAGACGTTATGGGAAGCTATAATGGCATAAAGTTACATATAACGTAAATCATACCAAAACAAAAATTGAAGGATGGGATGAATACAGGGGAAGGAATTCTATATAATACACGAGAGGGTCTTTCTTAAGACCCAGTGTAGTCAGCATGCAAAATGAAAAGCCATGTGTTATGAATAGCACAATTTCCCCTGGGTTTGAAAATACAGCAATTTTATTTTTATTCAGGAATTTTTTGTTTTCTTTTGTTTTTTGAGACAGAGTTTCTTTGTGTAACAGCCCTGGCTGTCATGAAACCTGCTTTGTAGCCCAGGTTGGCCTCAAACTCACAGAGACCCTCCTGCCTCTGCCTCCTGAGTGCTGGGATTAAAGGTGAGTGGCACCACGCCAAGCCTATTTAGGAATTCTTAAAAGGGGACAACATTACCAATAACATCTTTAAATTTAACATGGTACTTTGGGGGGTTGTTCCTATGTCACTCAGGATGAACGGCAGTTCGGTACAGCTAATTATGTAGACATCAAAACAATCAACTTATTGCTGTAGTTTGGTGACAACTTTACTTCAGCTAATGAGATGAGTGATTAAAATTTTTTATCTATGTTGGATAACTAAAAGCGTCATGTATCCTTAATGTATTAGTTATGTATATTCTCTCAAATGGAGTCATGCTTAAATATTGAGTAGGTAAGTTGCTATTACATTCATTGTGTTTGTGAAATATAAAGGTGTTGGCTTTAAAGTTATTTGATGGTCTATTTTGAAACATGATATGCTTTTGAAAGGCGCAAGCCTCAGGAGAATGCCGCTTCCTTCTTCACTGTAGGGGAGAGCTAACAAAGTATCTGCTGATTTCATTAAGGCAGGCAGGCTCCCTAAGAAATAATTTAGGATTGGCTTTAACAGGCAATAGATGGTCCAGGCTTCTGAGCTCTGTTTTATCATGTAGAACATTGATTCATCCATTTTAATCTGCATAAAAGGATGTGCATCATTGTGCCATTAAAAATAGCATCGGTATAATATCTACCCCTCAGTAATGTAACTGACCAACTAAGGGGAATAATTAATGGGCTTACTTAGAGGGAAGAGTATGTTGATTGATTATATGATATTGTCCACTATTTATACAGTTAACATTGCCATACAAGATTGTACGTTTAAAATATTTGACTTTATTAAAGTTAAACTCTTGTTGTGTCAGAAAGCAGTTAGAGACAACAGTCAGCAATTGATTCAGGTCAATGCAATTTTGTGATTTTGCTTCTGTATTCTGTATAGATCCACACTTATTTTATTTTTCTATAGGTTAATTTCTCATCAGAAAAACAGAATTTGGTATCCATGCATTGCCCTACTAAAACTAGTCTTTATGGTTTACCAAAGATTTTCTAGCTCATCCTTGCTTTAGAGGCATTGTCTATCTGCATAAACATTAATACCTATGGTAGTATATAGTAACATTGCAAAGAGAACTCAAAATGATTTGCTTAGTATCAAGAATATTGATCAAAACTAGACATAGTGGCACACATCTTTATTTCCTCTACTCAGAGGCAGAGGCAGGTAGATACTGAGGAGTTTGAGGCCATTGTGGTTTTCAGAATGAGTTCCAGTTCAGGGCTACATAGAGAGACTCTGTTTTTTAAAAAATATATTGGTGAGAGAGGGAAAGAAAGAAAGAAAGAAAGAAAGAAAGAAAGAAAGAAAGAAAGAAAGAAAGAAAGAAAGAAAGAAAGAAGATATACTGATCAAATAAATTAGGAAAAGTAAGTTTTTAATTTTTATTTCTTACAGCTTTGCCAAGAAGTAAAGCTGAGGAGAAAAATGAACATGAATGAACATTCTAAGGTCATTGATCTTGACCATGATCAAGATAAAATGAAATTTCCTCCAAATCACCCCCATTCAGGACAATGTGAATTCAGAGTAACGAATCACCGAGATGATCTGGAAAAGGAAAGCAAAGAAGAAAGGGACTTGCTTGGGGAAGGAAATCAAGTGTATAAAAAACAAAATAGACCCACCAAAAGCAAAGGCAGGCTTCTGAATCCTATGGCCACAGAAGAGAAGGCATGTGAGAAATGGGCTGGCACGAAGTCTTCTAAGGAGGAGAGTAAAGATTGTTCTGTCGCCCTTAACACAGTAAGTAAGATATGAAATGCCCGGAACTGTTTCTAAAGAAATATTTACACTTCAGAGTGCTAACAACCACTCTCTTTTATGTGTTATGTGTATGAAGGCTCTTGAAGAACTTGCAAAAGTTAGTGAAGAATTATGCACCTTTCAAGAGGAAATCCGAAAACGCTCTAACCACAGAAGGTAGGCTGGCACACTGGGAAATAAAAAAGAATGCTGTTTATAGTCAGTAAATCTAAACTGCCTCATCATGTATATCTTACTTTATGAATTTTTTTTTTTAAGCTGAGGATCAAACCCAGGGCCTTGTGCTTGCCAGGCATGCACTCTACCACTGAACTAAATCCCCAACCCAACTTCATGAATTCTTAAAAGTAATCTTTCCAATATGTTTCATAGCTTAAGTATTAGGAATGCAGTATTCTTTTGGGTGTTTAGTTAAGGTAGAGTGTTTGTAATAAATGGATATGTATCCCCCACTGTAGTTCTTTATCATTCTGAGTGTTTGACCAGGGAGAAAATATGCAATGGACAAATCCAGTTAAATCAGATTTTAACCAAGACAAATTTAACAATGTGGTATTTGAACAAAATAAGATGTTCTATTTAAATATTTTATGCCTGGGTCATTTTTCCTAACAGTTATGTATATAATAAAGGAAGGTGTACTTTCCAAAATAACACATTATACATTTATATGGCATCAATTCTTGTTTTAGGTCAGAATCGCAATGTAATTTTAAGACTAAGTTGTAGCTAAGTTTAAAAATAACAATTTGGAGTTCTGTGCATAGTAAGAACAGATCATTCTCTATCAATATTTAGCTCATTGAGGGATCTGAGATTCTCTTAGATGCTACAACAATGAGATTCCTTATTATTATTCAGCTATCAGGAAACTGAGAAGTTTCATGCTGACTTGCAACAGTTTGTAAGCCACTGTGCACTGCCCTCTGTTGCCCATCGAGCTTCCCTTACGGCAGAAGAAAAATTGTAGGAATGGGAATGTCAAGAGCAAAAACTCAAGAGACTTCATTGTCTAGTTTGAATCTAGCATGAGGTTTCATGTTAGGGAAAACAAGGGATAACTGACTAAAAGTTGAGTTAGATCCACAAATGTGACATTGAAGACTTTATCCTATGAGAAAGCAATAAAGAGGACTTGTAATAAGTGGATTTAGGATATATATGTATATATATACTTACATTACTTATATGTCACACTATTTATATGTATGTACACACACATATGTAACTACACACATGTTTTAGCAAAATTTTCTTTGGTTTTTCGAGACAGGGTTTCTTTGTGTAGCTTTGTGCCTTTCCTGGAACTCACTTGGTAGTACAGGCTGGCCTCGAACTCACAGAGATCCGCCTGGCTCTGCCTCCCCCCCCCCCCCCCCCAGTGCTGGGATTAAAGGTGTGTGCCACCACCACCTGGCAGCAATTTTTTTCTTAGAGCAGAAATGTATTTTTTAAATGTGACTTCTTTTAAAAGCTCATCTAAAAATTGTCATTAATATACCTCAATTTGTAATTATTTAGGATGAAGTCAGATTCTGTTCTCCAGGAAACGCCAAATGCAATCAGTGTACCTCAGGGGAAGCACTTGATCTGTAATGGACAGGGCGTTCTTCCAACCAATGTGGAGAAAGAAAAACAGAAAAAGAGTCCGAGCTGTGCCAATGGACTCCAAAAAAATTCTATGAAAAATGCTGGAATTGGTAAAACTGATTCACAAAGAAGCAAAACTCCACCAATTCCTCCTCCAAGAAGTACCTCTCGAAATCTCCCCAGCTCATATTCTGAACAAGCCCAAGAAAGACTGAAGGAAACTTTATACCACAGGTGGGTGGTCCATGAGAGTCAAGACAAAAGGAATAGCAATCTTCACTTCCCTTTGAGGCAGTCTCCATTGTTTCCACAAGACAGAAGTTTGAAAGATAGTACCATGCTTTCCTCTTTGACACCAGAAATCAAAATAGATAGCAAGCCTCCAGGTAATGAAGACATTGGACTTAATATGTGGTCATGTGATGCTGTGATAGATACAATGGAGCACCCTTCTGTGCAGTCTCAAAAAACTGGTTTTACCCCTAATCATGCAAAATTTGAAACGGTGATTCCAGATAACCCTACTCAATCTCATCTTGATCTTCATGTGAAAAATGACTTTCTTTCCTCAGTGACACAGAGAGACCCACTTAGAAGTTACAACAGCAATTTTGAACAGACTCCAAGGAATGAAAAGCTGGCAGCAAAGATTGATGAATTTAACAGAACTGTGTTTAGAACAGACAGAAATCGTCAAGCAATAGAGCAAGGTCAAAGCTACTCAAAATCACCTGATAATCTCAATCTCTGTGATATTTCTACTGCTCACAGCGGTGACATGTCACAAAGTGGTAGTGGGACTAGTGGCTTTAAAAGCCAGTGACCACATGTCTGTCCCCATGGAAAATGTGTTCAGTAGTTCTACAAAAGTCTCTACCACAGGCATGGTCAAACGAATGCAGGCATTTGTGAGTCCCAGCAGCTATCAGCTCATGTTCCATGAGCATGATTGGAGACCAAGCAATTTTTCTAGTCGGCCAAGGTCAGCCGATCCTAGATCAAATTACGGTGTTGTGGAAAAGCTGCTGAAAACATATGAGACAGAGACGGGGTCTGCACAGCAAAATTCAAAATGCTTCAGGGATAACTGGACCAAATGTGGTTCTGATGTAAGTGGTGGTGTTATATAGAGTCAATGTTTAGAAGTATGTCAAATGGAACATTTGCTTTGTGGGCATATCAGCAAGTGGGGCAAGGAGTAGATTCAAGTTAAGATAACATAGTTGAGACATCAGGGACTACATCCATCTTTAGCAATAGCTCTGAAATCAGTTCAGTTGTAAAAAACGTCTAAGTAGGATGTAGACATATTTTGACATCTTCTTAGCTTCTTGGACCTCTGTGAGGCAATAACTTAAGAAGAATTGAGGGTATAATTTAAAAAACTTAAACAAGTACATTATTTAAAAATAAGTAATATTAAGGGCACAAGTGGTGACTACCCATGCTTTTAATTTAAACACTTAGGAGGCTCTATGTGTTCGAGACTGGAGTGATTTTCAAAGTGAGTTCCAGACCATCTTGGGACTATGTAGTGAGATCCTGCCTCAAAAATAATTAAATAATAAATAAGTAAAATCGATATAAGATGCTTTCAAGAACCTGGGGAAAATTATTTGTTTCCTTTCTTTAAAAAAAAATCAGAATACATATCTGTTGACCTGCAGAGTTTTACTCTAAATGTTTATTATTTCAGAACATACAACATTTTTAATAACTCCCACTTTCTCAGTTATTATTGATTCAGACTTTCCCATTGTATGACTTGTGTCCTCATAGGTTTAGTCACACAAATGTGTATGAAGGTAAAACAACCATTTAAAACAGTGTTTTATTTTAAATGTTTACATTTTTTGACGTTTAAAACATCAAAATAAACTCTTTTGTTTGTGACACTAAAAGACAGTCTACAAAACACATCTAGTCATAGATATTTTTTGCATGAAAATTAACAAAAAAAATGTGTATTTAAATAAACTGTTCTTCTTCTTTTGTCCATTTTAAGGAAGCACAGTCTTCACTAATTGTAATGGGAGAGGTCAAGCAAATTGAAAATATGAAGGCTTATACAAAGTACCCTTTTGTATATGTAATTTAAATAATATGACTTACTATCATTAGTCGGAATTCCAAATAATTCCCTGGCTTTTGTTCTTCTCTTCAATTTAGTTGAAACCATAAATTTGTAGGTCCTATGACCAGAGATACACAAACTTGTATATTAACCAACAAATTTCTCATGAACTAAGAATAGATGCTGAATGTTTCCTCTTTTCGTCGGTTAGGGAGTTGGGAGACATTACTCTACTGTGGATCCTTAGGAACATATTGTATTGCTTTGTTTCATTTTTTTTAACCCCCGTGAATTAAATTTAAATATCCAAAGGGACAATAAAAATGAGGCTATTGCTTGGCTGTGAGAGCAATAGTAACACCTGAGTCTGTCCTCATTGCCTGCTTCAGATGCAAGAATATCTGCTTTATTACAAAGGTCATTTGCAGGGTTACAGGAGCTGGTTACAGGAGCTGGAGAGATGGATTGCAGTTAAGAGCACTTTCTGTTCTTCCAGAGGCCCTGAGTTCAGTCCCTAGTTCCCATATGGCATCTTATAACCATCTGTAACTCCAGTTTTAGGAAATCTGATGACCTCTTCTGACCTTTATGGGTACCAGGCATACACATAGTGCACATACATACATGTATAAATTTATTTTAAAAATAAATCTAAAAAATATTGAAAGAAGGACAGTTGGGACCATGAATACAAAAATCTCATAAACACTTATATTGTTATGATGACTATAATGGAGGTGATGATGATCCTCTTGATGTATTTCTTGGATAAAGATGGCATGTGTAAGGAGATCGTGGCCTCTATTTGTGTTGTAGGAATCCATAGCAGTGAAAGCCTCGAATGGAAAAGGATTTTCCCGACCTGCTAGACCAGCCAATCGCCGGCTCCCATCCAGATGGGCATCCAGATCACCATCCGCACCCCCAGCCTTACGGAGGACTGCCCACAGCTATAAAGCCTCTCTGCAAACTGAAGCCCAGATGGTCTAGATCTCTAGCCTGGCTTGCTGGATGACAAAAGTTCTCATCCCTTTGCCAAACAGAATATTCAGAATGTTTACAAACAATCCTGTTCTCTTCTGCATCTTTCAAGATCACTGGGACAAACAATCTAAGCCCTAACTTTCCATCAGTCTTCAGTGTTTTTAATCTATGGGATAATTATCTCCTCGTACTTTAATTTCTTAGATTAGATTTTTTTTTATTTCCATTCTCATTGACTTTCCAAAATGATTTAAGTTGACACAATGTACAATAATTGTATATTCTGACTTTCTTGCAAATGCAGAAAACAAGGTTATGTGCATGGTCATGTGTTTGTAGGTGCATGTATTGTCATAGGAATGTATTTAGGTAAACAAAATTATGTGCTAGTGTTGACTTTAAATTATAACATGTAGACCTATATATTCTTTGTGTTTATTTTAAAGTTTTGAAAATATACAAGCCTATTTATATTTTGCATACCTTTTAAGGGGTATCTACCTAAGGCATTTATGTTCATATATTATTTAACCACTTCCTTGGCCACCAACTACAATGAAAAGTAAGATTTATACACAGACCAAACATTAGTGGTTTTCCAGAAATCAATCTTAAGTATCATTTTAACCCATATGAAGATAACTGATACTATTGATTTCTTGTTTTAATAAAAGCATCACAGGTTTAACGGATCAGTCTTCTAAAGCAAGCATAAGATGCTCGTTCTTGCTTTTATATATCATCTGGTAGTCTCACGTGGCTTTAACTGCATACTTGATTCTCAGAGCCAATATCATAAGACTGCCTTAATAATGACAGGACAAAGTAATGAATTTATTTTGTTGATCTTAGTAGCAAACATTCCTTAAGTGAGATACAAAAAGGAATTAAATTGTGCTGAATTTTACTTTTGGTTAAAATTGTGGTAAGTTCTTAGTTTAGCTGCTTTATCTGGAGTTCTGTCTCTGTAGAGGTAAGTCACTTGTTTTGATTTTTCCTTTTTCTAATTGTTTCCCAAAAATTAGTAGATAAAAGATGAATTCACTTTTTTTTATAAAGAGGATGATCAGGAACAATATTTCATTGACAGCTAAATTATACTGTATTTCTTAAACTTAAACTTAAAAGGCCTTAAACTAAATTTGGGCATTGACAGTCACATAAGAAACCATGATATATATCTTGGCGACAATTTGCTCACACCAGATTCATGAAATCTATACTAATAAGCAGCATTGAAAAGTAGGAAAGTTGAGATCCTTAGACTGCTACATGGATGATCTTAAAAACAACTTTGCTATACATTTTTGCCATTTAAAAACAATTTTGTTATATGGTTAGTTAAATATTAATTCTCCTTCACCCAAAAAGAAATTCTCATGCCAAACAAATTCTGTGGGTTTTCTCCTTATGATACTCTAGCCACTAAGGGGAATCCACCTTATTATACCATTCCCTGAAGTAAAGTAAATAATTTGTAAATCACAGATTGCCTTAAAAGGCTTGAAGACTGTAGCATGGTAATGGCTAGATTCGTGGTTTACAGTAAGAGGACTTCCAGGGCTTAAGTGGAATTAAGTGTCTAGAATGTGAGTTTGGCACACATAGTGAAGGTTATAGGTCTACTCTCTCATTCTTGCTCCCTTCAGAGACTTTTCCTACCACAGGAGAGTAGCTGAGATGCCAGGTGTTAATTGCGTTTTACTTTTCCCCTAGAGGAGAGAAAACACAGGAAAAGTGGTTCCTTGGGGCAGGAATTCATGAACTAAAAATATTGCTGTGGTCAGGTCCGCTCCTCTGCACCTCTGTATCCCAGGAAGTCTGGGGGTTACCTGTAGCCCCTGTCTTCATGTTCAAACCAGAATGTTGAGATCTCCTTTGAAAATGGGAAGTCCTGATCTCATCCCCAAAACAATAAAGGAAGATTTCCAGTGGTGGGGCCTGGGATTCTTAGAGTCTGTAATAAAACAAAGCAATGGAATATATTTGATGGCCAGGCTGATTTGGAAACAGGGGTACTGTCTAGAACCTGAGTACGTTTGAACTTTGGATAGTGTCTTTCATCACTTAGTACTTTTCTTTGTTATCAACAAACAGAATATTACATTGCCAGGCTTCATAAGTTTAAGCAGCCTTTTCTATTATCATTTGGATAAACCAATGGGACCATTTTACTACCTTATATTAACTTGAATCATAGAATATTAGAGGTGAAAAAAATAGCATTTAGTCCAACTCCTTCATTAGAAAGCTGAAGAAACTAAAACAAATTGACTAGTCTATGTTCTCTTTTAAAGCAATTTATAACTTTTATGGAAAAACTTACCAGATAAATGGAAATTATAATTGAAAAAGATTTTTGAATTATTGTGATTTATAACTGGTACTTTTCTAGTCTAAGTAGGCATTTTCTTCCCTAAAGCATAACCTTTCATTATGCCATCATCTTAGGTTTAAGGACATTTAACCATTTACAGGAATATTTCATTAGAAATATCTATTTAGAGATGTTTTTCCCTAGTAGCTTTTGAAAAAAAAAAAAGTCTTTTTTTCACAAGGGATTATTGAAATTTCTAGCTGATCTAGCAGAGTACTTGAGTCTCTCTCTCTCTCTCTCTCTCTCTCTCTCTCTCTCTCTTTCTGTGTGTGTGTGTGTGTGTGTTTGCACTTTTCATGTACATTTTCAATATTGCCTTATATCCCCAAACCAAATATTAAAAGATAAGTGATAATTTGTATTATTCAGCACTTCAGACATGACCCATAGCTTTCATGTGTACTTCTAGGAAAATGAAGACAATATTTCATTTTGCTAACATTTCCCCAAGGTATGATTTACTTCTACACAAATGATTTAACTAGGCACCACAAAGTCCCAAAAAACAAAATATCCAAACATCTGGTCCCATAAAGAGTATTAAGTTCCCTAAAAACATCTTTAAACTTATTTTAGATACATTTTCTGATAAAAAATATTATTTGATATGGAAATCTTCAGCCATTGGAAGCTATTAAATAAAATAAGTTTGGAAACACCTACTGTTGTAGACACAAGAATGTCTTTATTTTTTCTTTTCAATACTGAAGTCTAGTGGAACTTGGAGTCCAAACTCAAATACATACATTGCTTAATACAGCTGCCCTCCGAGTAACCATAGAGTCTATCAAATAACCTGTTGATAGCCACACGCAACCCCATGTAGTTTGCATGCACATTCACTGTTCTTGTCTAAATGGTATTAAGTCTGAAGAAAGTTTTCTTTGAAGAGAGTGTTCACCACTGAAATTTGCATTTACATGATGAAGTTAAATTGTTTTTAGCTAGATAGAAATTTCTAGTAGAGTATTCTATTACTTCAAATGTTACATGTTTTTCTTAAGTAGAATTTATGAGTGAGAAATACACTTCTTTTTAAAAAATTAACATCATAAGGCCAAAAAAAGGAAAGTCATCCTTTGGAAAACTTCAGAGATGACTGCTCCTGAATTGCTTTTCTTGCCATAGAAAGTTACCTTAATATTAGTAAAATATATCACAAGACCTAAAATGGAGTCCATTTTGGTGATCTTATGAATCCAATAGATAAGATTGGAGAAACCTGTTAAATTATGAAAAAGTCCAAATTTGGAAGTGTTTTAAAATTCATCATCTTAGAGGAGGAGAGCACTCAAGATGAATATATACTAAGAGGGTTTTTTGTCTGCCATGCACTCTGGGTAGTCCTACAATGGCTGGCCACATTCTAGAGAGGCTAAGAGCCTGGTCACTGCTCATTCCATGGGGCTGGACCCCTTAGCAGTCCAAATCGGTACAGAAGGCCTGGAGGACCCTTGCACACCCTGGTCTTCAGCTCACACTGGAAGGCTGAAGTAACTTAATGCTGATGTCAGAAGAGGACACTGGGAGAGACAGCAATGGAAAGTGTACTCACAATCTCAGGAATAAGGTGTGCAGGCACAAAGCAATAGCTTTTCCCTTGAACTCTATACTCTGGCAACTATCAGAAGGTGCTTCTCACTTTGAGGAAGTGCCTTTCCCTTTCATGTGATAGGAAATTTCCCCCTCCAGACCTGTCCGGTGCCAAATCAGTTAGTCAATACCAGCTCTAACCATGTTGACAACCAAGGTCAACTATCAAGATCACTAACAAAAATCTTTAGGACCTGTGAAACCTCTGACAGCTAGACACGGCACAGGAATAGAGACCAAGCCTCACATCCTGACTACTCAAAATTTGATTCCTGTAAAAATTGTTCCATGTGTGACTTAAAGTTGGCAAAATGCATTCAAAGTCTATGACTTATTTCTAGGTCATAGCAAATTTCAGGACAGATGTTTTGCAATTTTTAATTACAGAAGGGAATTGGGTAGAATAATAACTGGAATCAGTGTTTCTCAAGGTGGTGGTTGGATATGGGGACAGCTCCTGAGTAAGCCTCCTCAACCCTGTCTGCCTATGAAAACGTGGGGGGGGGGAGAGGAAGAGGAAAGAAGAGAGTGAACAGTGTTCTCATTGAGAGTTTGACTGAGCCTTTCAGTGATGGCCTGTGGTGCTCACTCCTGGTGTGTATGGGTTTAGCAGCTTCAAGATGTTGCAACCAACACTCACTTTAGACAACTACTTTCTACTCTCTGGTTTTATATGAATTTTGGATGGGGAGTACGAGAAGGGAAAATACATAGTCAGTCAGTAGCTACAGTATGAACTGAATTCTAGTCTTTCCCTGTGTTCCCATGAATCAGCAAAGTTTCACATTCAATGTATCTCAGAACAAACATGGAGCACTGTCTTAACCCATCTGTCCTATTGTAACAAAATCCTCAAAGCGGGTAATTTATAAGGAACAGATGTAGTTTTTATGATCCTGGAAGGTGTTGCTAGCCAACCAGATGACTGGTGAGAACAGTCCTTACATCTAAAATGGGATCTAGTTGCTGCACCTTACCTAGCACTTGAGTGGTGTCTTGCCAAAGCAGAATCCCAAAAGGTTCCAACAGTAAATAAAGCTACATTTTCTTTAAGAAGGCTACAAATGTACCCATTCATGAGAAGGCCTCATGATGACTTAAGTGGAAGGGTTCCACCTCTTAACAGTGTTGCCATGAGATTAAGTTTCAGTGTGGATTTTGGATGGGGCATATTCAGAGCATAACAATCAAGTAGTTACTTCCAATTTAAACCTCACCTAAATTTGTTCTCTGAGGTTTTTGCAGCCTGTTTTCCAATCTGGGCTTAGGGAGAGAAATGCATATGGGAACCCAGAGCTGCAATGATCAGGGATCAGACAGGTGGTCATCTCAATTTCTTCATAGAGCAGCTCTGGATTCTTCTTTGTCCAGAGTCCAAGTAGAGTGGAGGAGTTCCAGAAAAGAAATTGGCTGATACAAGGTACGTAACCAAGAAGCCCAGACCTAGAAACCAGAAGTAGGAAGTGAAGCCCCTTTTGTAGGAAATTAGAACAATAATCACACAATGCTGAAATAAATGGAAAATCAGTACACCTTGGACTTTAATATGGGACAGCTTTAGGAGCTAGAAATGGCAGGATGCCATCTGAGGATCTCAATGGGAAGCATCAGGAAGGACAAGAAGGGACTGAGATGGTACAGCCCTTCTTTCTCTCTCCTCTACTGTTATTTTTGTTTGATTTGATCCCTGGAATGGAAAGGTTTCCGAGAGTGCAATAAATAAAGTAGTCTATCCATATCTTCATATAACAGATAAAAGAAAATCAGATAACCCAGAGACTACAAGTTTGTATCTAATATGCATAAGCAAACTACTTTAATAAAAACAGACTCCAATCTCAAGAACAAATGTGATGTGGTGACATGTGAAGAAGGCAAAACATCAATCATTCTGGTCCCTGTCTGAGTAGAGGGGAACTGGAATTCCAGGAACCTGTACAGAGTGATGTCAAATGCAAGAATGTTCTGTGTTGATCCACTGTTTTCCAGTGGGAAGGACAAAGGGCTGGAAACAGAAGCTTTCTGGCTATAAGATTAATCCATGCAGAACCAGGAAGCTTCCTGAGGTAGATTTGGGCCCCAAATATCACTGGATGTCACCCAAGTCCAGGTTACTTACTCCAAGTTCATCCAGGAGGTCTCTGACTCTTTTTGCCTCACTACACACCATGGCACTATTCCCTAAGTTTTTGCTTCAAGACTATATAAAATGGAGAGAGTCAGAGGCTGGAAAGATGACTCAGCAGTCAACAGTGTTTACTGTTCTAGAGAACCTGAGTTTTGGTTCCCAGCACTCACCTCAAGCAGCTCTCAACAACCAGAAAATCTAACATCCTTTTCTTGGTTTTGCTAGGACCTTCACTTATGTGCATATACTAACATAGAAACACGCATATACATATATATAAAAGATAATAAAAATAATTTTTAAAAAGACAAACTGAGCTGAACATATAAGCGTGCCTTGTTTTGCTTCTTGAATGTGACCAGGCTCCCTTCACTGTGACTTCTCTGCTATGATAAACTGTAACTTCAAACTGAGCCCAAATAAACTGTTCCTGCCTTGTGTTTGGGTCTTTTTTTTGGGGGTTTTTATCATGCCAGCAGAAAAAGCAACTGAGATGCCGTACTATCATGCTCAGAACAAACCAGTTGTCACTAAAATAATATCATTTTATTCATCAAACACAGAAGTATAAAGTTTTCTCAAAAACCACATATAAAAATGTTGTGCACTCTGGGACTAAATGAATGAAACAAAAAGTAATAAGGAATAAGACCTCTATTACAAAAGAACATCCCAAAAGTGGAGAGGATTTATAAACTATTGAAGACAAGTCTTCAAGCCTTACTTCATGTGTGCCCCCTAATTCAAATCCTTCTAAGTTTTTTTTTAAATAAAAACGCACAACTACATTTATTTATTCAATATATATTTTCTAATTTTGTAACTTAGAGAGTTCAAAATGCTCATGGTTCATAAAAATCATTTGATCTCAGGTCAAATTTAAGAGGGAGAAATATACAAGAAGCAAAATCTATTTGAGTTTTGTCTATTTGGTATCTATTCGATATTTGTTTTGTCTCTTAAAGTATTTCCTTAAATGATTTTACTTTTTGTAATTTTGTAAAAGAAAAAAAATTCAGAATGGGAGGAAGGACAGTGATTTTCTGATGATGGTAATGAAGTGGTTAGATTTTTCTGGATACAGCTTGGAATTAAGGGAGAGGTCTTTGGAATTTTATAAAAGCACAAAGATGGAGCTGGTTGAATGTCATCTTCCCCCATTCCAGAGGATGTCATATACCTCCAAATACACAGTATTAACAACTAGAGGCAAAAAGGAAAGGAAAAGCATGAACCACACACACCCCTACAACTGCCAGTAGTGCAGTCTCCCAGGACCAGACTGGGATGTGTCAAGGAACACAGGAGCTGCCCTGGTGTGCTCACTCTATTTGTGGGTGAATACACAAAAGTAGGGGAGAGAAATCATTTCTTTCTCTTTTTCCAACATAATATTTTTATTGGTTATTTATGAATTCCACACAATACACCCCATTCACACTTGATTCCAAGTCTACCCAGGTACAACTCCCAACACTTGTGCCCTCTAGAAAAGAAAAAGAAGAAGAGAAAGAAAGAAAAATATAGGGCCTGGGGATTTAGCTCAGTGGTAGAGTGCTTACCTAGCAAGCATAAGGCCCTGGGTTCGATCCTCAACTCCACAAAAAAAAAAAAAAAAGAAAGAAAAATATACACCAAATCCAACTGGTGTCCACATACTCATTGTAGCATGGTCACACTCTCAGTGGCTAGCCCTTAAACATAACTGAGACCTCCCCCTCTACCAGAAGCCATCATCTGTGAAGAGCTGCACTTCAGCATCCCTATCAGTTTTTAAAGGCTCTCTTCAGTGGCTTCCTGTCTAGAGCATTCCTTTGTGGTGGGGCAGAAAGGTTGTCACACAAGTCTTCAATGTCTCTCATTCTCAACTGTGAGTTTGCACAGATCATCAATACCACTACAAATGAAGCTTTCTTGAAGGATGCACGTCTTTAACCCTGTGACATTGGAATTATAAGCTTATGGCAAAGATGGCACCACTGAGCTCAGACAGAAGGTCTGTCGACTTGTTCTTTTGTTAATCTGATGCTGTCTTAGAGTCTAAGTTACCAGAAGGAGGGAAGAAATGATAGTGCACCATTCTCAAGTAGGCTCTCGTTATATTTTGAACTGTGACAGCTAAGAGAAGGAGAAAGGAAACAAGAAGAATTTTAGGAAACGAACCAGCAAATAGGCACCATTGACCAAAGGGGAAATGATGCACACTGTGGAATAGCAAAACAGTAAAAATTAATTAATGCAAATTTGCAACAGGGTCACCAAGGCTGGCCTCAGACACAATCTTCCCACCTTAGCCAGACTGGAATGGAGTGTCTCTAGCAATGCCAAGCTAGTCATTCTTTATTTGTATTTTTGATTCTCCTAACCTTGGATATATGGCCAGTATGCTGAGCAGCACTAATGTCCTTAATTATTTCTTTATCATGAGTAGGAAGAATCAAGTCATTTGCTGCATATTTTTAACTTAATAGGCCAAATGCAATGAAACTATCAAATGACTTCAATTAATTTAATTAATTAATCAGTTAATAATGCATACTAGCATTTGAATTTCAGATGAAGAAACAGTTTTAGTATAAATATTATATTTATTTATTTACTTACCTATCCCTGTCTAAATAATTGGTTCATAGCATCTTTGTTGATTTCTTACCCAATAGCAACTACCCTAAGCCAGATAATGCCCATCCCAGATTGTTTTTTAACTTGTATACAGTCCATTCTGTTTTCCTCTCAAAGCTTCCAGCTGTAGATATTTAAGCATGGTTACCATAAGACAAATACGCACTATTTTTTGAAGTTAAAATTTATATTCATGGCGTCTACTCATGGTATAACTATGACTTTGTGATCACACTCTGTTGGGGAGCGAAATGTTCTAAAGAGATACTCTGCCCTGCTGTCAGCTATCACTTTATCACCTTTTTCTCACTCATAAAATGTGTTTGACAGACATACAAGAGACAGACCTTGAAGACACCCAAATGAAAGATGTGGAATAGGCTTCCTATTGTTAACTGTCCCCATAAACCCTGTTGAAATAATTCAGATGAGACATACAAAGCACAGCGTAGAATATAGAGCTTATCACAGAATAAAGTGGTACCCCATGAAGGGATGAGAGTGGGCCTTGGTCACAGGACCAGTGTGGAGAGAAACAATCTCAAGGGGTGAGAATGGACAATAGTCAGAGGGGCCATTATACAAGGAACACTGTTGAAGAATGAAAATAGACAATGGGCAAAGGGATCATTGCATCCAGGTACAATTTTATGTGTATGAATGCTTTGCTTTCACTTATGTATGTGTACCACATGCATGCCTTAGTACCTTCAGAGGTCAGAAGATGCCAGATGCTCCTAATATGGAGCTACAGAGGGCTGTGAGCCACCATGTGGGTGCTGCAAACAGAACCTGGGTCTTCTGCAAGAAGCTCTTAACCACTGAACCATCTCTCCAGCCTCTTTATACTATTTCCTAAAGGTTCTGGGACGAACAGCTTTCCTGAGCAGGGTTTCCTATCTATATGATTGACAGGCTCATTTACACTAACTCTTAAGGGAAAGGACAATTCTATTAGCAAGCCACTGGCTTGATAGTAACCTTATGACCATTTGAGTAGCTTGGAAAGTGATGTCTCTACCCAGGGATAAAGATGTGATTCAGATTACATTTTTCTGATTGTTTATCAGTGCCCTACAGTATCAATTTTTGGTTTTTTGAGTTGCTGATTATGGGGAGGGGTCTATTCTCATTGGCTTCCATGCCTGCTAATACCTCACTAACCACCTAACATTTCTACATCTGTCAAAGGGGTAGAACTGGAAAAAAATAAAAAGAACCCTGCCAGTCCTACAATAGGTAGGACTCTCAAACCTCTTGATTCTTTCTTTAAAAACCAAGAATTTCTAACACCCCATTTTCCTCAACTCTACTTAAGTAAAACTGTCACTGTAACAAAGGAGGCAACCTCAGACCAAGGTCCCCTTCCTTCAGGAGAACATGACTGTCTTGATTATTTTTCTATTGTTTTGACAAAATGCTATGACCAAACAACTTATAAAATCAAGCATTTAATTTGGGATTCACAGTTCTAAAAGGTTAGGGTCTAGGTCTATGACCATCAGGACAGGGAACATGGCTTCAGGCAAGCTTACATCTGGTACATAAGAATGAGGTAAAGAAAGAGAAACACTGGGGGTGGCATGGACTTTTGAAACCTGAAAGCTCATACCCAGTGACACATCTCCTTCAACAAGGCCATGCATCCTAATCCTTCCCAAACAGTTTTGCAAAATGGGAGCCAAGTATTCAAATATATGAGACTATGGAGGCTATGCTGGATAATTTTATGGCAACTTGATGCAAATTAGTCATTTGAGAGGAGGGAGCCTCAATTAAGAAAATGCTTCCATGAGACTGGGCTGTGGGTGAAATTGTAGGACATTTTCTTAATAGTGATTAATGGGGTGGAGGCCCAGCCCATTGTAGGTGGTGCTGTAACTGGGCTGGTGGTCCTGGGTTCTGTAAGAAAGCAGGTTGAGCAAACCATAGGGAGCAAGATGGAAGGCATCACTTCTCCATGGCCTCTACTTCAGTTCCTGCCTCCAGTTCCTTGCCCTGCTTCAGTTCCTGTCTTGACTTCTTTGATGATGAACAGTGGTTTAGAAATATAAGCTGAAATAAACTCTTTTCTCTCCAAGTTTCTTTGGTCATGGTATTTTACCATAGCAATAGCAACCCAAACTAAGACAGAGGCTATTCTCCTTCAAACCATCACATTGGGCTAACCTGTCTTAGAGCTAAATTAACAGAGCTTCTAGCCTTTTCCTCAGAGTCTTTCATAATTTATGATCACTTGGGAGATACATCTGTGCATGGGGTGGGGGATTTGGGGTTAGACTTTTTTTAAATTTAATTTTACATATCAGCCACAGATTCCCCTGTCCTCCCTCCTTCTACCCCTCCATCCTCTCCCCAATTCGCCCCCCATTCCCATCTCCTCCAGGGCAAGGACCCCGCTAGGGATTCAGCTCAGCCTGGTAGATTCAGTCCAGGCAGGTCCAGTCCCCTCCTCCCTTCACTCAGGCTGAGAAAAGTGTCCCAGCATAGGCCCCAGACTCCAAACAGCCAGCTCATGCACTAAGGACAGGTCAGGGTCCCACTGCCTGGGTGTCTCCCAAACAGTTCAAGCTAATCAACTGTCTCACTTATCCAGAGGGCCTGATCCAGTTGGGGGCTCCTCAGCTATTGGTTCATAGTTCATGTGTTTCTACTAGTTTGGCTATTTGTCCCTGTGCTTTTCCCAATAGGACTCTCATCCAATGACTGATGAAAGCAGATGCAGAGATCCATGGCCAGGCCCCAACTGGAGCTCCAGGAGTCCAATCGGCGAGAAAGAGGAGGGATTGTCTGAGCGAGAGATGTTGGGGTTAGACTTTTTAACCCCACACACTGTACTCCATTTATCAAACTATAGATACTATACTATTTCTCTTCATAAATTTATGTTTTCTATTTTTTTCAGAATATAGGGAAACTGAGGAGGTGAGTTTACATACCTAGGTGGCCAATAACATTGGCTGTCTTTATTTTTCTTTCCCTTTTCCTTCTTTTTTTTTTTTTTTCCTGGAAACTACATATACCCAGGCTTATCTAGAAGAATTCTGATTAGAGAATGACTTCTTAGTAATTACTAATTCCACTTTTCACTCTCAAAGTAACTAGTTTGAATAATAAAGTATATGTCACTTCTATGAGCATCCAAAGCTCCCAGAGGACTATCTGTAGATGAAAGAAAGAAAAAGAAGTATTTTAAAAGCCATAAAGCAGAAATCAACGGAAGTCAAGAGTAATAATGAAAGTTGTTTTGAGAGTCGACGGGAGTCTAGGGACTCTCCCAATGGTCACATGTGATAGTGATGTGTTTCTCGGGTCTAAAATCCTACCACCTGCACCTCAGAAGAAAATGGACCAGCACACAAATCTAAATATCTTAGAGCAATGAGGGAAGAGCTGGTTGCTTTAAGAATGAATAAATAAATAAATCATCAATAAAATGACTGCTTAATGATTTCAGACCAAAGCATAAAGAAATTATAAGCCAGGCAGTGGTGGCACAGGCCTTTAATCCCAGCACATGGGAGACAGAGGAAGTTGTATTTCTGTGTTCAAGGCCAGCCTGTTTTACAGAGTGATTTCCAGGTAACCAAGGCTATACAGAGAAATGCTGTCTCAAAAACAAACAACAAACAATTTGTGACCCTATAGATAAATAGATAGTAGTCATTATGCAGATTTCCACTACATAGTTAAGCTCATTATATAATTCTGAAAGTATTGTCTGATAATTATAATTAAACTCAAAATCTTCTCCCAACCCAGAAATCCTCTGCACAAAGTTGATAGAGAGGAAGCACTTGATTATGGATTAACATTGAGCTAGGATGTAATATTAGATAATCCACTGACCAATTCCAAAGACAGAGAGGAGTTTCATGCCCTATAATTAAAAAGCACACACAAGGCAATGTAGATATTTCAAAATGAATGATTACTCAGGAAAAGGAATATGACAGCGCCACTTGACACACAGTTCTTCCTAACTCTGTCTGGTAATTGAGTGATATCCCTTCTACCAGATGACCTCATTTGGGGAGCAGGGAATTTTATTTTTTGAGGATAGCAGGCAGTTTTGAAGCTTAGAGGCAAATTTACACTGAGATTAGCTGCCTATTCTCCCACAGGACCTGGGGGTGGGGTGGGCACCAACGGGTCTAGTGTTTGTATTTCAAAGAGACATTCCACAGCAGAAAGACCTGTTTACTTTTCAAAAGATTTATATGAATCTGTAAAGACAGGAGAAAGTAATTAGAATTATAAGCCTTCTAAAGTAACTGTTCTGATAAGAGGAAAGACCTTTCCATTAATTTCAACGGGAATAATTAAGTCTTTCATTTTTATTTCATTTTATTTTATTTTATTCTTACAAAATCTACAGAAAAGTTGAGAGGACTTGCTAATGTATTTCCTCAGTGTCCTATTCATATTTTGTTTTGTTTCTTTATATACTACATTTCATCTGTTTTTGTTTTTGTTTTTAGCTTTCACAGTGCATTCCAACTATATCTGGCTTTTGTCAACCCTTATTATAAACACTGTAATGGCAGAGTTTTAATTGTAGCATTATATCTCATTTTCCACATATCCTAATAAGTGATTTATCTCCTATGTTTACTTTTGAGAAATCACCAGGACTAGAAATTTTGAACAAACTAAGAAAGAGCAATTTAAAGCTCTTACTAGATATCACAAATCACTGTGCATTACTTTTGTAAATGATTTATCCTGGCTTGTCTTGTAGCTTTTCTCTCTGTGTTTGCAAAGCAACTGTGTTTCCAGGATCCTGCTCTGGCTTCAGGTCTTTATGACCTCTGTCAAAATAAATCTGGAAGAGATATAGGTGTAGTTCATAAGACAGGCAGAGATAATTACAGAGCAACCTGATGTCCTCTCAAAGATCAAAGTAGGCAGTAATTAAAGGGGCCACTGTAGAGAAAAACATTCTCAGCAAGTTTTTTTTTTGAGCAATTTCATAGGCCAAACAGTGTTTTAGGTCTTAGTAGATTCAGCTATGGGCCAAATAGACAAAATCCCTTCCTTTGATTCTTACATTCTAGTGAAAAAAGAGAATGAAAAAAAAGGTATATAAATAACAAATATAGTGAGAACTCCTGGTAATAAAGGATAGGGAGCCTGAACCATCCATCTTCTGTAACTGGGCAGGGCTCCCTGTGATGGGTCTGGGACACTAACTGTGGTGGTTTGGAAGAAAATGGTCTCCAAAGGGAGTGGCACTATTAGGAGGTGTGGACTTGTTGGAGGAAGTGTGTCACTGGGTGTGTGTGGCAGGGGGGTGGGTGGGTGGGGTGCTTTGAGGCCTCTTTGCTCAAGCTTCCCTCAGTGTGACTGTCAGTCAACTTCCTCTTGCCTGCAAGATTTAAGACTCTCAGCTATTCCTTTGGCACCACATCTACCTGCACGCTGCTGTGCTCCCTGCCATGATAATAATGGACTGAACCTTTGAGACTGTAAGTGAGCCCCCTTAATTAAATGTTTCATTTATAAGAGTTGCCAAGGTCATGGTGTCTGTTCACAGCAATAGAAAACCCTAAGACAGCAACTCAGTCACAAAACCTTTGACTCACAACTTGTCCTGCCTGCAAGATGCACTGGGACAATTGGTGGTTCATAACTTGTGGGAGTGGCCAACCAGTGACTGGCCTAACCTAAAGCCTCAGCCATGAGAGGGAGTCCATGCCAAACACTGCCTGGATGACCAGGAATCAGAAGCCAGATGGCTCAGAGACATAGGTTAGAACCAGACATGATTGACCCCCACCAAAAAAAAAAAAAAATTAAGAAATGATTCCTAACGATATTCTGCCATACTCATATATCAGTGCCTAACCCAGGACTCATCAGAGAGGCTTCCTCTGGTAACTGAGGGGAGCAGATGCAGAGATTCACAACAAAACATTAGACAGAGCTTGGGAAACTTTGGTGAAGTTGATGAGGGAGGATTGTAGAAGCCAGAAGAGGCAGGGACACCAGGAGAACAGGGTCCACAAAATCAACTATGCAGGGCTCACAGGGACTCACAAAGAATGAAGCCGCAATCACAGAACCTGTATGGGTCTATGCTAGGCCCTCTGCATACATGCTGTGAGTATTTAACTTGGAGTTTTTGTGGGACTCCTAACAGTCTCTGACTCTTTTCCCTCTTTGAGAGACCCTTTTCTTCCTACTGGGTTGCCTTGTCCAGCCTTGATATGAGGGTTCATGCCTAGTCTTATCTATCACATCTTGTCATGCCATGTTCAGTTGATATCACAGGGAATGCCACTCTTTTCTGAAGGGAAACAGAGGATCACTGAATCTGGGGGAGAAGGGAGGTGGGAGAAGGGCTGGGAGGAGTAGAGAGAGGGGAGGCTGAGCTCTGGATATATTCTATGAAAAAAAATAAAACAATAAAAAAAAAACATACATAGAGCTAGGCAGGCAGAGACAGGCAGATCTCTAGGGACTTACAGGCCAGCCAGCCTAGCTTACTTGATGAGTCTCAGGCAAAAAAAAATTTACTTTGGTGAGAAATTGCCAAAACGAAAACAAAAAAAGAAGACAGAAAAAAACAGAAAACAAAGAAAGAAGACAGCACCTAAGGGTTGATAGTTAAGGTTGTCCTGGTCTCTACACACACATGCATGTATACACCATGTGTACATGTGAAGGTGTGCATACAAATATACATCTGCAAAATACTCTCTATATATATATATACATATATACATATACATGATATATATATATATATATATATACACTATATATATATATATATATATATATACATTATATATATATATATATCACATGCACACATGTACACACACACGCAAATGGTTCTATGGTTAGAAGTTAACATGAAAGAGAATAGTGTATGCTGTCTTGGAAAGTCTTTTAAACAGAGTGACTAGAATAGCTTCATTGAAAAGAGAATTGATAAGTAAAGATTAGAAGGACGTGAGAGAATGAACTTAATACAGACACAGTATTTTAGACAAAAGAGCTGGCAAGTGCAAATATACTGAGGTAGCCCCATGATGAGTGTGGTAGAGGTGCAATACAGATGCCGGTGAAGTTAAAGAATAGTAAGAATGATATTGAAATGAAAAGACCCAGAAATGTGTGCTGTCTAATTTTATGTCAATTTGACACATGCTAAAGTCATCAGAGAGAAGGGAACCTCAATTGAAAAAAACGCCCCTATGAAATCAGACTGTAGGTAAACTTGTAGGACATTGTCTTAATTAGAGATTGGTGGAGGAGAGACCAGCCCACTGTGGATGGTGCCATCCCTAGGCTGGTGGTCCTGAGTTCTATAAGAAAGCAAGCTGAGCAAGACATAGGGAGCAAGTCAGTAAGAAGCACTCCTCTGTTGACTCTCATCAGTTCTTGCCTCCAGGTTCCTGCCCTGTTTGAGTTCCTGTCCTGACTTCCCTTGATGATCAACTTTGATGTTGAAACATAAAGCAAATAAATCATTTCATTCCCAAGCTCCTTTGGTCATGGTGTGTAGCATGAATCTTAACAGGTCTTATTAATAAAAACAAACCTGAAGCCAGTTATTGGGGTGAATGCTGGAAGATCAGCGATGCAGAACAAGCCACAGCTACCTCACCTTGCCAGTTCCTCAGATGATCCTGTTTCTTCAGAGTGGAAACCTCTGAGTCCTTATCCAAATGGATCTCAGCTGAACTGTTACTCGAAAGCCTGAATGCTTAACCAGCCAAAAGCCTCTAGTTTCTGGTCTTCATGCCTTATATATCTTACTCTTTCTGCCATCACTCCCTGGAATTAAAGGCTTGATTTACCATGCTTGGCTGTATCCTTGAACAGATGGATTTTTGCTTCTGGAATGCTAGGATTAAAGGTGTGTGCTACCACTGCTTATCTCTATTCTTAATATTATGGCTGTTCTGTCTCTGACCCCAGATAAGTTTATTAGGGTGCACAATATTTCGGGGAACACAATACCACCACAATGGTGTTTCATCACAGCCATAGTAACCCTGACTAAGACAAAAGGTAACAGAATAAAAAAAGAAAGGGAATCATATTTTGAAAGGCTTTCCAGGATGCTTTAAGAATCAATATTTTTCACTCTAAGCTTTTTGTTTATAGTTACATTCTAAAATAGAAAGTGATTCCATACATGTTTTAAAAGGACTTCTATGCAGTGTTGAGAATTTAAAGCCCAAATCTTAGTACATCACTGTTTTTGCTTTGTTTTGTTTGCCATCACACCTGGTTCCTGCAGTACTGGGACTTGAACCCAGGTCTTCCTATTTATTAGACAAGCACTCTACCAATTCAGAGCTGAGTATATAATCCTTTGCTTTTCAAAAAGTAATCAGCCCAAGTGTCAGGTGAATATCTGTGATCCCAGTATGCAGAAGGCTGAGGCCGGAAGATCGTAAGTGTGAGCCTAGCTTTAGAAAGAGTGAGGCCCTCAAACAAGCACAATCAATGCCTCTAGGAAAGTTTTGTATATGGATTGTGAAAATGAATGTCTTGTCTTAAGTATAGGAAGATATCATAGTCAGCCTCAGTTCACATCTGGCTGAGAAATGATGGTACCAATTGGAACTGATCTGTCCATCTTCTGTGACCTTGGTGTCTACTTCAGCAATATCTACACAGAGCAGCCAGCTGGGGCATCAGTACTTCATTTCAACACTAGAAGACAACAGGAAGGAGTGGGAATGTGTTTATCATTGGGAGGTGTGGGTTGCAATACTTATCTCTCTTCCTACTCATACAAAGGGAGAATGAAGCTTGTTCTTGAAAACAAATGAACATTTTATTAATGATAAAACTAAAGGGTTTTTATTTCATTTTTTCAAAAAAATAGCACACAGTCATCAGAATGAAATATAAAATCCCAAACTCAGAATTCAAGGCATCTTCACTCTCTCTTTGTTTTTGTCTCACAAACACTGGGGTAATGGAACGGCTATTTTCTCTTTCTTGATCATGTTGCTAAGATGGTTTTCCTAGCACCCATTTCCCCAGCACCCATTTCCCCAGGTCCACATCATACCTGAACAAACCAATGAAGATATAGGACAAACTTCAGCACGTGAAGCCTCAGGACACTAGTTGCTAAACATTGCTCACATCATTAAATTTTCTAAGCCTGTCTTTGAACACTTAGTGACTTAGTAAAACCCTGTCTCAAAAAAAAAAAAAAAAAAAAAAGAATGAATGAAAGAAATGGGTTGTTACACAGAGATAGAGTATTTGCCTATCGTATGTGTGACCCCCCACTTCCATCGCCAGCATTACATTAATAAAAAACTTGAGGAGAATCATGGGGGGACTATGGAAAGGTTTTCAGCATAAGAAAGGCCAGCGCTTGGTACTGACATGGATAGAGGAACTCTGTGACTCCTAAGAAATGTTTCCTCCAAATGCATCTCGGTCATATGACGTGGAGCAAGTAAACAGGCCACCCTTCCATCTATAGGACTTAGGGCAAACAGACATATGGAAGCAAATATCCCCAATGCATCATATATATATCAATATATATCAATAAGCCTGCAAAATATGTACATGAAACTGTGGTAAAACACTAAATTTGACTAAACTTAATCACAGTTGCACGTTTGGGTTTTAATTCATAGGCCATTGATATATAAGTAAAAAAATACAAATAAGCATAATAAATTACAATAGTTTCAGGATAGTTATTTTCCATATTGTTATATTTCATGCCTTTCCTGAAGTAAGTGCTGTTTAAAAAAAAAAGCTCACTATGAAAAGGCAAAAAATAAAATAAAAAGTAAAATATCTCACAAATAACTTCTTTATTGATTATATATTGATATGATAACATTTCGGGTAAATGGGTTAAACAGAATATATTAAGATTTTACTTATATAAAATACATACTTATATTCACATTTTAGGTAAAAGCAGGAATGAAAATGGAAGTAAATTTGACACAATGTCTCTTTTTATGTCTCTGCTGCAGACCTCAAATGCTGTCTTATAACATTCTTAGCTTTGGGGTTGGTGAAAAGCAGGAATCTGTTAATATATTTAAAAGGATTTTCCTAGTAATCCCAAGGATAGTAGGTCCACACATAGAGGTAGGCAATACATGATTATTTAAAGGAGTAAGTTAACTCAGGAAATTTGGCTGTGGACCCACACCATTCTAACCTCTCCATAATTACTGAAGTTCTAACTAGTCAGTCATCTTTGTAGACTATACAGTGTGGCCAGGGCCTCTTCAGGAACTTCGGTTAATAACTGGGAATTTTGAGTCACATCTAACTCATAATATACAAGGTACCATCATATATTCAATCAACTAAACCTAATAGTGTTGTCTGTGTAGCTTTATTTTAGACGTTTTAAAGTGGACAATGTTTTAAAATAATTGAATAATCATGTATCAGTCTTCGATTTTGTTCCGTTGCTCTACATGTCTGTCTCAGTGCCACTGCCATATTGATTTTTATTACAATGGCCCTGAAACGTACCTTGAAGTCTACAATTGTAACACTTCCAGCAATGTTCTTCTTGCTCAGGACTGCTTGGCTATCCTGGGTGTTTGTGGTTCCAGATACATTTTAAGATGTTCTTTTGTTTTGGGACTTTTGTTTGTTTTCTATTTCTGCGAAGAATGAGATGGGGATTTTGACCAGGATTTCATTGGATCTGAAAATGATTTTAGTAGAATGGTTAATTTCACAATAATAATTCTACAAATCCATGAGCATGGGATGTCTTTACTTATTATAGTATCTTGGTCTCTTTCTTCAGAGGTTTACAATTTTCATGTCAGAGGTCTTTCACCTCTTTTGTTAGGTTTATTGCTGGATGTTTCTTTTTTTTCAGTCTATTGTGAAATGGAGTCTGTGTTCATGATCTCTTTCTCTGCATGTATAGTGTCATAGAAAAACTATTGAGTTTTACAAGTACATTTTTGTATATACCATGTTGCTGAAACTTGTAGAATTCTTTGGAATTTCTTATATATAATATGATGTCATTTACAAATAGGAACTGTGTAGCTTCTTCCTTCCTTATTGGCATCTCTTTAACTTCCTCCTCTTTTATTTATTGCTCCATCTAGCACTTTGAAGGTAATGTTGAAAAGGAGAGGGGACAGTGGATAGTTGTTTCTCCTTCCTGATTTCAGTAGGATTGCTTCAAGTTTTTCTCTATTTAACATTACATTGGTTGTATTTGCTCATTTCTAGCTTTTCATACAATGAAGCATGTTCCTTATCATCCTAGTCTCTCCAGGGCTTTATTTTCAAGACACAATGGCTTTACTCACAGGGTTTTTTCTGCACTTATTACAATGATCTGTGGTTTTTGCCAATAAATCCATTTTGTGGTTTATTACATTTACTGACTTGTGTAGCTTGAACCATCCTGGCACTTCAGGGATAAAGCTAAGTTAGTCATAGTCAACAATCTTTTTGATGTATATCTGTATACAGTTTGCAAGTATTTTATCAAGCATTTTGGAATATATGCTAATGAGGAATGCTGGCCTGCGGTTTTTCTGTTGTTGTGTGTTCACTCTTTGGGCATTAGGGTGATACTGGTTTCATAGAGAAGTCTAGACATGCCCTTTCTGCTTCTGGGATTGGGTTTTTGTTGTTGTTTGTTTTAATATTTTAAGAATAATTGGCAGTTGGTCTTTAAATGCCTGGTAGAATTTTCCTATGAATCCTCCTAGGCCTGTACTTGTTAGTTTGTTTGTATTTTTTTTTTAAGACGGGATGGTTTCTTAGTACTGTTTCAATGTCCTGCTTTGTTATAGGTGTGCTTAGGTTTTGATCTTTCCTTGATTTAATTTTGGTGGTTTAGATGAATCTAGAAATTAATTAATTTCCTTTAGGCTTTCCAACTCAATGGAGTACCAGTTTTTAAAGTATCTCCTTATAGCTGAACATGGTGGCATATGCCTTTAATCCTAGCACTAGGGAGGCAGAGGCAGGCAGATCTCTGTGTGTTTAATACCAGCCTGATTTATAGAGTGAGTTCTAGGTCAGTCTGGGGTACATAGTGAGACACTGTCTCAAATAAATAAACAAACAAATATATTCCCTTGTAATATCCCAAATTTAATTTGGTGTCTGTTGTGTACATTCTCTGTTCATTTCTCATTTTCGTTAATTTGAATCTCTCCATCTTTTAATTAGTTGGACCAAGTATCTGTTCATTTTATTTGTTTTCTAAAAAAAATCAATATTAGATTAATTGATTCTTAAAATTATTTTCTTTGTTTCATTTCAATAATTTCTTCTCCAGTTTTTATTAATTCTTACTGTCAACTGGGTATGAATTTGGTATGTTCTTGTTTTTTTTCCAAAATTTTTAGTTGTATCATTATGTCATTTCATTGTGCTCATTCTGATTTTATTAATGTAGACAGAATTGTGGAATTCCTCATAAGATTGACTTCATTATGCAACAGTGACTTCATTGTATTGTGATTTCATTTTCATTTAGTTCCAGGAAATTTTTGTTTCTTCCTTGATTTCTTCTTTGACTCATTCATCACTCATTAATGAGATATTTAATCAACATTAGTTTGTGTATGTAAGAGATTTGTTTGCTGTAGACCTGGAGTTCTGTTGTACTGTGGTCAAATAGAACATGTAGAGTTCCTTCAGTCTTTCTGAAATTGTTAATTTTATTTCATGCCCCAGGATGAGGTCTATTTTAGAGATGCTTTCATGGGCTGCTGAGTAGAATATATTTTCTTTGGTGTGTGGGTAGAAAATTCTGTAGACATCTGTTAAGTCCATTTGATTTATGATGCTGTAATTCTGATGTTTATCTGCTTATGTTTTATGCAGACAACCTGTATATTGGAGAAAGTGGGATATTTATTAATGATTTGATGTGACTCTTGGCTTTAATTCCAGCCATACACTTTTAATGAAATTAGGTGCACTGGCATTTGGTGCATTTATGTTTAGAATAGTAATGTCTTCTTGATTTTTTTGTTGTTGTTGTTGTTGTTGTTGTTTTTTTTGAGACAGGGTTTCTCTGTGTAGCTTTGAGCCTTTCCTGGATCTCGCTTGGTAGACCAGGCTGGCCTCGAATTCACAGAGATCCGCCTGCCTCTGCCTCCCGAGTGCTGGGATTAAAGACGTGCGCCACCACCGCCCGGCCATGTCTTCTTGATTAATCATTCCCTTGATTAGAATAAAATTTTCTTCTTCATGTCTTCTCATTGGTTTTCGTTTTAGGTCTATTCTCTTAGATATTAGGATAGCAATGCTTGCTTGCTCCCTGTTCTCATTTGATTGAATTACTTTCGTCTATCCTTTTACTTTAAAGTGGTTCCTTTATCGAAAAGCTGTGTTTCTTGTAAACAAGACATAGATCATATTTCGGTTCTTTATCTATTAGCCAGTCCACTTTTTTATTGGAGAACTGATGCTATTAATACTTAATGTTATTATTGAAAGTTGTGTGTGTATTATTGCAGTCTTTGTGTTGCTAATTGTTGATGGGGTCATTTGTGTTCTTGGTTGTACTTTGTGTTTTAGTAATTATAACTTCCTTGGTTTTCTTTCTACAGTCTCTTGGATATATCTATTCATTTTTCTGCATAAATTATTTCTTCCTGTATTTTCTTTAGGTTTGGTCTGCGGGGTATAATTTTTTAAAGACTGATTTGTATTGTGGAAAAGTTTTATTTCTCCTTCAACTATGGCAGATAGTTTTGCTGGGTACATTAGTCTAGGTTGGAAGTCATGACTCTTTAGGATTTGAAATGTGTTGCTCAGTCTCAACAGATAAAAGAAAGTAAAATAGGGGTTAGGATTTAGCTCGGTGGTAGAGCACTTGCCTAGCAAGCGCAAGGCCCTGTGTTCAGTCCTCAGCTCCAAACAAACAAAAAAAAAAAAAAAAAAAAAGGAAAGTAAAATAACACCCTGCATCCTATTAGACCACCACAGATTAAAGCTAGGCTTAAACAACAGAAAGCCCCCAAACTCAGAAACCGAACAATTCTCTATTGAATGAAAACTGGGTCAAGAAAGAAATAAGAAAGAAGTTAAAGATTTTCTAGAATTCAATGAAAATGAAGATACCCAAGTTTATGGGACACAATGAAAGAGGTGCTAAGAGGAAAGTTCATAGCACTAAGTGCTTACATTAAAAAAAAAAAATGGAGAAATCTCCATCTCATACTGGCAACTTAATGACACAGAGGAACACTCTACAACAAAAAGAAGTTAAGTATACCCAAGAGGAGTAGATGGCAAGAAATAACCAAACTGAGAGCTGTAATCAATAAAATAGAAACAATAAGAACAATACAAGGAAACAATGAAACAAAGGGTTGGTTCTTTGATGAAATAGACAAACCCTTATCCAAGAATATCTAAATTAACAAAATCAGAAATGGAAAGAGAGACATAACAACAGACACAGGGGAAATCTCAAGAATCATTAGGTCATATTCTAAAAACCTGTACTCCACAACTTTGGAAAATCTAAATGAAGCAAATAATTTTCTCAATTGGTACCGTTTAAAAAAGTTAAATCTAGATCAAATAAACAAGTTAAATAGACCTCTAACCCCTAAGGAAATAGAAGCAGTCATTTAAAGAAAGTCTTCCAACAATGACAAGAACAACAACAAAATCCTAACCCAAAAAAGGCCTAGGAACAGATGATTTTAACACAGAATTCTGCCAGACTTTCAAAGAAGAGTTAATGCTAATACTCTTCAAATTAATCTACAAAATAGAAATGGAGAGAACATTGCTAAAATCATTTTTGAGGCCACAGTCACCCTAATACTCAAACCACATAAAGTTTCAACAAAGAAAGAGAATTACAGAACAATTTCCCTTATGAACATAGACACAAAAATACTCAATAAAATGCTCACAAAGATAATCCAAGAACACATCAAAAAGGTCATCCACCATGATTAGATAAGCTTCATTCTGGAGATGCAGGCATAGTTCCACATTTGAAAAATCAATCAATGTAATCCACCATATAAGCAAACTGAAACAAAACAAAAACCACATGATCATTTCACTAGATGACAAAAAAGCCTTTGTCAAAACCCAACACCCCTTCATAATGAAGGTCACGGAGAGATTAGGGATACAAGGAACATACCTAAACATAATAAAGGCAAATTAAATTAAGAGAAACTCATAGCACTAAAAGCTGAAACAAGATAAGGCTGTCCACTCTCTATATATCTGTTCAATATATTTCTTGGAATCCTAGCTAAAACATTAAGATAACTGAAAGAGATCAAGGGAATACAAATTGGAAAAAAGGTGAAAACCTCATTATTTGCAGATGATGTGACAGTATACATAAGAATGCCCAAAAAATTCTAGCAGGGAACTCCTACATCGGATACACATCTTCAGCAAAATTACTAGATGCAAGATTAACTAAAAAAAATCAGTAGCCCTCCTATATACAAATGACAGACTGAGAAAGAAATCGGGGAAACAACATCCTTCACAATAGCCACAATAATATAAAATATCTTGGTGTAACTCTAACCAAACAAGTGAAAGGCCTATATGGCAAGAACTTCATGGATTTGAAGAAAGAAACTGGAGAAGATACCAGGAGATTGAAAGATCTTCCATGCTCATGAATCAATAGCATCAGCAGAGTAAAAATGGCCATCCTACCAAAAGCAATCTACAGATTCAACACAATCCCCATTAAAATTCCAACACAATTCTTTATAGACCTTGAAAGGACAATACTCAGTTTGATATGGAAAAACAAAAAAACCCTGGATAGCTAAAACAATCCTGAACAATAAAAGAACTTCCTTCAGGGAGGTAACACCATTCCTGATTTCAAGCTGTACTGTAGAGCTATAGTAAAAAAAAAACCTGCATAGCACTGGCATAAAAGCAGACACACTGATCAATGGAATCAAATGGAAGACCCAGACATAAATTCACACACCTATGGACACCTGATTCTTTATAAAGAAGCCAGAAATACACAATGGAAATAGAAAGCACCTGACACAAATGGTGGTGGGTCTAACTGGATGTCTGTATGTAGAAGAGTGTAAATAGATACATATCTATCAACATGCAAAAAAACTCAAGTCGAAGTGGATCAAAGACCTCAACATAAAACCAGATAACACTGAACCTCATAGAAAAGAAAGTTAGGAATAGCCTTGAATACAATGGTAAAAGAGACAACTTACTGAACAGAACACTGATAGAATAGACACTAAGATCAACAATTAATCAATGAGATCTTATGAAACTGAAAAGGCTTCTGTGAGTTAAAGGACACCATCTGTAGGACAAAATGCCAGCCTACAGAATGAGACAAGATTTTCACAAACTCCACATCTGACATAGGGCTAAGATCCAAAATATATGTAGAATTCAAGAAACTAGACATCAGCAAACCAAATAATCCAATTTTAAAATGGGGTACAGATCTAAACAGAAAATTGTCAATAGAGGAAAGTCAAATGGCTGAGTAAAACTTTAAAAAATGTTCAACATCCTTAGCCATCAGGGGAATGCAAATCAAAACTACTTTAAGATTCTATCTTACACCTGTGAGAATGGCTATTGCATTCAAGGCTATTCCTAACTTTCTTTTCTATGAGATTCAGTGTTATCTGGTTTTATGTTGAGATCCTTGATCCAGTTGGACTTGAGTTTTTTTGCATGTTGATAGATATGTATCTATTTACACTCTTCTACATACAGACATCAATATCACAAGTGAACGCTGATGATGTTGAGATTATGGAGCAAGTAGGACATTCCTCCACTGCTGGTGGGAATGCAAACATGTACAGCCATTTGGAAATCAGTATGGTGGTTCCTCAGAAAACTCAGAATTGATCTACCTCAAGACCCAGCTAAACCATTCTATACCATCACAAAAAAAATTGCTCATTTATGGTCATAGCAGCTTTATTCATAATATCCAGAAACTGTAAGCAACCTAGATGTCCCTCAACTGAAGAATGGATAAAGAAAATGTGCTACATTTATAGCTGATAAAAAAAAAAGTCGTGAAATTTGCAGGCAAATGGATAGAACTGGGAAAAAAATCATCCTGGGTAGGGTAACCCATACAAAGTAAGACAAGCATGGTATATACTCACTTATAAGTGAATATTAGCTGTTAAGTAAATGATAGTCATGCTACAATCTACAGACCCAGAAATGGCAAGTAACAAGGAAGTTTTTAGCGGGGCAGGGGTGGGCACATGGATCTCCCTGAGAAGGGGAAATAAAATAAATTGTATAGGAACATGGGAGTGGGTGGAGATAGAAAGAGGAGGGATGGGGGTAGAGGGAGAGGAAGACAGTACTGGGAGAGACGACTGGAATTGGAGGGCATTGGGAGGGGGTATTGTGAAAACCTAGTGTGGTAGAATCTCCCAGGAACGTGTGAGAATGACCCTAGTCAGGACTCTTAGTAATGGGGAATGTGGCACACAAACCAGCTATTTTATGTAACCAGGCAAATTCCAGTGGTGAAATTGGGACACCAACCCAGCCACAAATTCTTAAATCTACAATCTATCTTGCCTGCAAGGTGTGCTGAAGCCTTGGAGGTGCAGAACTTGTGGGAATGGCCAACCAAAGACTTGTCTAGTTTGAAGCCCATACCACAAGAGGGAGCCCATGCCTGACACTGCCAGGGTGATCAGGAACTGGAGGCTAAATAGCTTAGAGACCTAGGATAGAAAAAACTGTCTTAGTTAGGGTTTCTATTATTGTGAAGAGATACCATGACCAGAGCAACTCTTATAAAGGAAAACATTTAATTGGAGTGGCTCACCTATAGTTTCAGAGGTTCAGTCCATTATCATCATGCTGGAATATGGCAGTGTACAGGCAGACATGGTGCTGGGGAAGTAGCTGAGAGTCTTATATCTTTCAGGCAACAGGAAATGGACTATGACACTGAGCCATATCTTGAGCATAGAAGACTTAAAGCCTACCCACATAACAACACACTTCCTCCAACAAAGCCATACCTACTTTAACAAAGTCATACTTCCCAATAGTGCCACTTCCTCTGGGGGCCATTTTCTTTCAAGCCATCATAAAAACAAAACAATAAAATGATTCCTACTGATACTCTGCTATACTGATAGATGAGTGCCTAGCCCTGTCATCATCAGAGAGGCTTCCTCTGGCAGCTGATGGGAGCAGATGCAGAGACAAAACATTAGGCAGACAAAGATCCCAAATTGGAGGTTCCCATTGAGTCACCCCCAGCCACCAGCTTGGGATGCCACGCAGAAGGGGGTGGGAGGAGCCAGAGGGGTCAAGAATGCCAGAAGAACAAGCCTGACAAAACCAACTCAGCAGACCTAGCAGGTGCTCACAGAGACTGAAGTACAATCATGGAGCCGGCATAGGTCTATGCTAGATCAGTACCATTTTTAGTCATCATCAGAGAGGCTTCCTCTGGCAGTAGATGGGAGGAGGTGCAAGGACCCATGGCCAGACATGATGCAGAGGAGAGAAAGAGTCTAAATTGAGGGTCTCTATCAGGAACCCTGCGGAAGATGAGGAGGAAAGGTCGTGGGAGTCAGAGAGGATGGAGGATTCAAGGAGAACATGTCCTGCTGAATCAGGTAAGCAAGGCTCATATATCATCTAAGCAGGGTTCACATGGGCTCACAAAGACTGAAGTGACAGGCACAGGGACTGCACCAGGTCCTCTGGGTGTATGATACGGCTGTTAGTTTTTGTGGGAGCATAAAAACTGCTAACAGGAGGAACACATGTATCTCTGACTCTTTTGCTTACTAGGGGGACTCTTTCCCACATATTGGGCTGCCCTGTCCAGTCTTGATATGAGGGCTTTTGCCTTGTCTTATTGTATCTTCTTTTGTCTTGTCTGGCTGTTGTCTCTTGGAGGACTGCTCTTTTTTGAAGAGGAAATGGAGGAGGGGGTGTGGGTCTGGAGGAGAGAAGAAGTAGGTGGGGTGTTGTGGGGTATTCACTCAAGAAGACTGCTCAGACATGGGTTTAAACCAATAAACAGTTTTTATTGGCTGGCCAGTGACTACACTGGGTGTCCAGGATCCCAGTGTAGCCCTGAGCCTTTCTCGGGGTGAGTTTCTAAGCACAAAAACCATGTTCTGGGTTGACATACTTCAATTAACAAGAACAGCTAGCCAGAGTATAAATACAGAAGCTTTGTAAAGCAAGGTTAGTACATTTTGAGACATTCCAAGAACTCTATGGACTTGGTTGGATTCGATCATTGTTTTAGTTTTGGTAAGCAATGCTAAGTTTCACAGCCTGAGTGGTACTTCTATCATGGAGTCAGTTGTACTAAGGTCTGGGACCCCGCTACAGTGGGAGGCTAGGAGGAGTATAATGAGGGGAAACTGTGATCTGGATATATTGTATGAGAGAAGAATCTATTTTCAATTCTAAAAAGATTTAATTATAAGAAAAAGAAAGGAAAACGTGTTGTTCTAGTCCAGTGATTCTCAACCTGTGCATTGTGACCCCTTTGACTTGGACTAGCCCTTTCACAGGGGTCTCCTATGACCATCAGAAAACGCAGACGTTTACATGATGATTCATAACAGCAAAATTATAGTTTCAAAGTCACAATGAAAATAATGTTATGGCTGGGGGTTATTCCAGCTGGAGGAACTGTATTAAATGGCTATAGCATTAAGAAGGTTGATAACCACCACTCTAGGCTTTTCTATCTTTCGAAGTTTCCATTGAGAAATCATCTATTTTCTGATGGATTTTCCTTTATATGTGACTTATGTGGGTTTTCCCCTCTCTGTCGTGGCTTTCAGTGCTTCTCTCTGTTCTTCATGCTTAGTGTTTTAACTATGATATGCCATGGGGAGTTTCTTTCCTGATCTTTTCTATTTGGTGCTCTGTGTGCTGCCTGTGTCTCTATAGATGTGCCTTTCTATAGTTTGGTGAGGTCTTCTTTTATGATCTTGTTAAAGATCTGGTCTATGCCACCGAACTGGGATTCTTCACTCCCATCTATTCCTATAATTTGAAGGTTTGGTCTTGTCGTGGTGCCCCATGTTTCCTGTATGTTCCCTGCCCGTGTGTGTGTGTGTGTGTGTGTGTGTGTGTGTGTGTGTGTGTGTGTGTCTTAATTTTTCATATTATTGGCTTATTGGGTCTGGATCTTCTATTTTTGTCTTTGAGTCTTGATATTCTGTCTTCTGTTGGATACATTCTACCTGTAAGGCTTTCCCCTGAGTTTTCTAGCTGTATTCCATCTTCATTTCCACTTGAATTCTCTTCAGTGTTTCTATCTCTTTACTGAATTCTGTTTCCAAGTCCTGAATTGTCTTTGTTATTTCCATCAACTTTGTGATTGTGGATTTTTGTTGTTGCTGTTGATCACTGAGCCATTTGCTCTCTTTAAGTTCATCAGGCTAATTTCTTCGTGTCTTCTTTACACTTCTCTAATTCTTTCATGGGGTTTGTGATTGTAGTTTTAAATTCTGTTTCTTGGTTTTTATCTTGGTGATTCTTACTGGAGAACATACAGGATTAGTGGATTTTGCAGGGAGCATACTGCCTTGATCTTTCATATTGTTTGTGTATTTGTAATGATATCTGGTATGTGGACTACTTCTGCTAGTGTTGTATCTCATATGGATGCAACAATTTGGGACAGAACATGGGATGTATGAACAATGTTGGGCATAAAGTTTGGATATGGTTTAGGTAGAATGAATCCAGGTAGACATACAGGATTGGGTGACCTGCTGTATATATGTCCTGAGCCAAGTATGGAGTTTAGGGATAAATCTGGGTTTTGGTGATGGTGTGTGGAAGAAGGATAAGGTAGACTCACCTGGCTAGACTGTGACAAATGGTGTGTTTGATTGGCCAGTTAGAGAAGTTAGGTGTGATACACCACGGGCATGTAGGTTGGAGGTGTGCAATTCAGATCCTGGCATAAGCCTGGAAGTTGGGGAAAGTGCAAACAGGGGTTGCCAGATGAGAACAGGGAACTGGATGTGGGACCTGGACTAGATCTGAGAGTTGGGGAGGGTGCATGGATTGAGCAATCAGGTGAACTCATTTGACTTGAGCCTAGAGCAAGATGTTCAAGATATGCCTCAGCAGAGCTTGAAATGTTTTATAACCTTCTGTTGTTCAATGTATAACAGTAGAATGAACCTGTTTGTTATTACTCTTCTCTGTAAGGCAAATATGGAAGTATATGATGGTATTTGTCTCTTTTTAGTTACTTTTTCTGAAAATGTTCATTGGCTTTTTACTTGGATTGCAATAAAAAATTTAAATAAAAAAGTTTAACTTTAGTCATCTTTTTTCTTAACCACATAACAAAATTAACCCCTTTAAACACTTCTAAAAGACAAAAGAGTTGCATGTCCTAGAAACTTTTGACTATGGAGAATGTTTATTTGTTTGATTGTTTTTTACTTAATTCCAACAGAACAATTTGAAGAAAAATTGTAAAATAATTTATATGATCATGTATGGCAAAATTTTACTTGGTGATTGTCAAAATGACTATGAAAGAGAGAAGACAAAGATCCCTCACCACCAAAAGGAGGCCAAGGCTCAACACACCTAAGAATCACTTCTGCTAAATCTTCGTGATGAAAATTTTTTACATAACTTACAGTTGACTTTGTAATTGTGTAGGAATTGGGATGAGGTTCAGTTAGGAGAGTGTTTGCCCCTCGTGCATGAAGTACTGGGTTTGCTCCCCAGCACATCAAACTGGGCACAGTGGTACACATCTATCATCTACATCTTGGGAGGAAGGATCAGAAAGATCAGAGGTTAAGGAGCTCCAAAGAGGCCTGAGAGGCAGGAGAGGAAAGTGGTAAGAACATAGAGTCTCTGTGCAAGGGTCAGATAAGTGACCCTGTTGCCGGTGTGCTGGAGACACTGCTGTAGGAGCAAGACACAGGCTCAGAGTTGATCAGAGCCTTGAAGTTGATTCAAACTATAAAAGAAAGTTGTGGACCACTTAAACCTGGGCATAAGACTCATCTGGAAAAATCACTACTTTATATTAATCTAACAGTTTTGTTTTAGCTTCCCCATCAGGGCTGGTGTACAAGATAAAGAAAGGTTCTACACTTCAGCGGGGCAGTGTTTTGCCCAGGAAGAAACCAGAAAATTGACCTATATATAGTCTTATTGCTTTATATTCTGTTTGCCTAAAATCATTTCATTCCTGTAAATCTACTTTTCTCAAGCCACACCTTACATATGTCATGAAACTTTTCCCGAGGAAATGGGAAGAAACAAGGAAATCACCTTAGACAAAGCATGAATGACAGGCTAAAGAAATAATTTCATGCTAGTCTAGGTAAGTGAACCAGTAAACTCATTGGAAGTCATTTACAGGAGTGTGGACCAAAGCTGTTTACAGAAGCACTGGCAACTTAAAGACAGCTGTATCACCAAAGGGATGACTCACCAAAGGGATGACTCACCAAAGGGATGACTCACCAAAGGGATGACTCACAAAAGCTGCCTCTCTGGAGCTCCCTGTTTGACTTGCAAACTGTTCAGTTTGGCTGGACAGAAGCACACGGTGGGCCAGTCTCCTGTGCAATTCAGCAACCATCCAATTTAAGAGCAAAGCGGCCAGGCAGTGGTGGCGCACGCCTTTAATCCCAGCACTCAGGAGGCAGAGCCAGGCGGATCTTCGTGAATTTGAGGCCAGCCTGGTCTACAGAGCAAGATCCAGGAAAGGCGCAAAGGTACACAGAGAAAACCTGTCTCAAAAAAAAAAAAAAAAAGAGCAAAGCGATTGGGGGAGGGGGAGGGGATATGTTTGCTTTCCCATGGAGAAGCATCAGAGGAAGAGAGAATTTTGAAGGGTGCTCTAAGAAAGCAACCTCTTTCTAGGTCTCTAACCATTTCTAGAAAAGTAAAGGGGAAGAGGTTAAACTCTATGGTGCAAAGTTCCTCTTGACAAACCTCAAGTGATTATATTGGTGTCAACTCTTCTAGACATGAACTGTCTCTACAGTGAGCCTACACTGGACAACATGCTGCCTAAAAAAAAAAATTCAAAAACGTTCATTGTATCAACACACAGCACTTTTATACTTTTGATTCATCTAACATATATTAGGTGTCCTAAGAATGCTTATGGAAGATACATAGAGTTAGTTCATAGTCACATAGATTGTTATTTAATTATAGTGTTTTAAATACTATGAAGAAGGGAAAAATATGAGGTGGTATAGTGATGTGTAGGTAAAGTTTTAATGTCTGGCTATCACTGAAATGTGTAGCAAAGGCTTTGTGTCCGGCATTGAGAGAAATGTTTCAGCAAAGCCTTTGCTACGTTTGGGTTGATCAGTAGAGACTGAGAAATTGTTTTCAGGCTGTTTGAATTTTGAAGAAATGTTCCTCTGGATAATCTGCTCTTGGTGCTACGTGAGAGCTTGCAGTTGCACTGACCTTGGTCCTAAGACACTCCAGGAAAACCTGGAGTTCTTTTGCTTACGGCAAGCCATAATCAAAAGGGACGGAAAATTGTGTGGGTTGTCTGTCCTCATGGGTAGCAAGAACAAGATGACTTCGATAGTTGGAACATGTCCCAGCCCCAACTATATATGTTTGGCACTTGTATATGTTTGAATAAAGTAACTGGAGGGAGCTAGCTGGGTGTCAATCTTTTCCAAGAAGGCTGTACCCCTCCGCTCCTTCAGAAAGTAAAGGTTAAGCACCTTGGTGAGCTTCTCTCTCTACTGTGGCACCTATGACTCCATATCAAACAAATAGGGTGGTGAGGGTGTACAGTGGAAAGTCTTGCCTAATTTTGGGAATCGGGAAGTTTCCCTAATGAAATATTGGCTGAAAGGTAGAAGATGCGTAGAAGTGAGGTAAGTTTAAATGAATATAGAAATAATCCAAAAGTAAAAGGTTATAAGGCTACCCTCCATATTGCCCGGCAGCTGGCTAACCTAAGAAGTGAAAGTAAATCAGTGTGACTTGAGGTGGTCAAAGAGACAGGCTAAAGAAGACAGAGACAATGGGAGCAGATGCTGCAGGATCTTGCTCAGTCTGAAGTTCTAGTTCACTATTTACTATCTTGCTTTGGATGTACTTACTTTATTCCCCAAACTGCCCACTTTTCCTTTATAGTATGACCTCAATAAGATTACTGATGATTGATGGATATCCAGTATTTCTCTGTAAGAAGAACAAAGTTCTACTGTATAATGTGATTTTTAAAAAAGGTTAAAGAAAGGGGTAGAGAAAAATAATAATTGGTAGATAAAATTGTGTAGAAGTCCATGATGAAAACAAGATTTTACTGGTGAAGCTGCAATATGCAAAGAGTGTATGTCACCATAATTAGCATCTACACTATGAACAGTAGCTATTGAGCAGACAGATTTTCCAGTTGTTCCTGTCATTTCAATGATACTAATCATACATCTTACACCCAAGTCCTTGTTAACAAGCCTTAGAGACAGAAAAAAAATTCTAGTCTACATAATAATCACAGATTTACAATTTTTATTACTGATCTTTTAGTGTTTAGTTTTTAATGCATAGTAAAACACACATACTGTTTACAAAAAGAACATTCTAATTTTCTTCAACAGCACATCTGGAATACATGAGAATTCTAAAGTAAGTTCACAAGTTATACCTTCAAGGTTAAAATAAAGGGGGGAAATCTTTGAAATGGCTCTACAATGGCTCAGTTTCAGTTTCCCACAGTGGAGTATTAGCATGAATCATTTCAGTGTCTTGCTTTGATTTGGTCTGTTGGAGTGTAGTAAGGAGCTGAATCCAAAACAGTAGCCTCCTAATCCTTTTCTTTAGCAAAGCAGATGTCCAACGAGTGTGTGGAAATAAATGAAACAGCGAAGGAAAACTACACAACTGGATGAAAAGTCATGGAATGAAATTTAAAGCTGATGTCCATTGGATGAACAGCAGCAATTTTAGGAAATAGGATTTAAGAAGAAATTTACCAAGTGTCAACATACCAGCAAATATTATTATTTTTGGATGGAAATTCTCTAGTTTCATAAAAGGAGCTTAGATCATACTTAGCAGTAGCTGAAATTAATGGCAAAAACTAGACCTGAGGATCCTTGTTTTAGAAGGAGAAACAGGGAAGTAGGTTACCTGCAGATCAGTGTTGTGGGATATCTGTACACTGTGCAAAGATATATTGTCATGATTTTTTTAAATAAAGAACTGAAAGGTCACTAGGTAGGCAGGAGATATAGGCAGGACTTCCAGACAGACAGAGAAGAAGGGAGGAGGAATCTGGTGCATGAGAGAGATGCCAGGAGACATGAAAGAAGCAAGATGGATGGTACATGGACAGAATGTAGTCATAGAAATAGGTTAAGCTATAAAAGCTAGTTAAAAACAAGCCTAAGCTAAGGCCAAGCTTTTATAGTGAATAATAATTCTCTGTGTTGTTATTTGGAAACTGAATGGTGGAACAGAGAAAGACTCTTTACATATGGGGCTCAAATACCTACATACATCTTGAGAAAGTGATCATTAGGATAAGCTTGGTGTACAGAGACTAAGCTCTTTTAAGAGGTCCTGCTGTACAGCCAAGAACTTGAGCACCTGGCACTGCATACAGATTCCCGCATCATACACAACAAATTCCCAGAGCTAGGTTGGGTAAATGCAGCTCCAGGGCTGACATCTGTTGCCCTGAGACTAGGCTCTTATGGAATTGATTGGCACAGAGCCAGTCACCTGTGTGTCATATGCTTGAGAGGACAGAGGAGGCTGCAGACACACCAAGAAAAAAAAAAAAAAAGCCAGGTCCAGGCTGACCTGTAACAGGTTAACTGAACAGGTTATAATGTGTTTAAAATGTGCTTAGATGCTAAATAAAGAAAATGAAAAGGGGTATAAACAGTCATAGAAAAAATAAATAGTTTAAAAAATAATCGTAAAGAAACAGTAAAGTAACATAAAAACAATAAGACACATCAGGATGTAAAACACATAAGGCTTCTGGTTTCTATATGGTGTTTGTTGATTTTGAATTTTTAAATGCTAAAGTAAAAAAATAGCTCCTGAGAGACATTAGTTTATGAAAACTGCTAAATTAAACAAACCTATATATTTTTAAAATGTCTTAACTTCAAAATGGAAGTCAAAAACAAAAAAAACGTATATTGCATTTGAGGAGAGGTTATGTCTGTGTTTCCACAGGATGTAAAATGTTATGGTTCTCTGTCATTGGTTGTGTTTTACTCTTTTATCTTTTTTGGGGGGAGGGGCACCACCCAGATCCCAAATTATGACACAAGGGCTTATTCTTAATTATAAATTCCTGTCCTTATCTTGGCTTGTTTATTTCTAGCTTTTCTTAACTTTAAATTAGCCCATCTACCTTTTGCCTTTGGGTTTTTACCTTTCTCTATTTCTGTATATCTTTCATTATATTTTACTCTATGGCTTGCTTTGTAGCTGGGTGGCTGGCCCCTGGCATCCTTCTTTCCTTGTTCTCTTGCTTTTTCTTCTTTTTTCTCCTCCCTGATTTCTCCTTCTATTTATACTCTCTGCCTGCCAGCCCCACCTATCTTTTCTCTTGTCACACTGTTGGCCTTTCAGCTCTTTATTAGACCATCAGGTTTTTAGACAGGCACAGCAACACAGTTTCTCAGAGTTAAGTGCAACATAAAAGAATGCAACATCTTTTTATATCATTAAACAAATGTTCCACAGCACAAACAAATGTAACACATCTTAAAATAGTATTCTACAACAGTTCTCTTCAAAATTAAAGAGGATCAAATTTGATTGGGTGAGACCTCCTAAAAATCTTGACTGCAGACAAGAAAAAAGAAGCTAAGTAAGACTACAGGACAGGTGACATATATGCTGATTCCTCCACTTATGGGAACAGTTCTGAGACTGGATAAAATATGATAAATCTTGTTGGCTACAGAGTCCTCATGATTTATTATTGCATGCCATCCTTTCATATGGATGGATAAATATTTATATTACAGTTTGGTTATATAGTCTAAAGGGAGTTATAAAGTTGACAGATACCTTTTACCTGCTCAAACATAAAACAAAAAAATTATCTTTAACTGACTTGTACATACCACACCTTCCATATTGTGTTAATGAAGATATATATACCTTTAAAAGTTTGTGTGTTTTCAGGGGGAAAAAATGACCCAACACCAATAAAGACAAGTATACCAGGTGATCCAACTTCTCAAAATGCCTCTGTTATAATTTCTTCAAAACTGTATCCAGAACAATGTCAAAACTGCTAGCTGAGATGGTTGAGCTTCATACACTACTCCAGCCAGACTTCAGAAAAATTCTATACTTTCCCATCACATAGAAACTAAACAAAAAATAATACAGATAGCTTTCCCAGGACTTGACCATTATCCCAATTTCTCAGATGCCATTTCTCCCAAACAACAAGAAGCAGTCTAGAGAACACGATGCCCAAATTGCCAAGAAGTGGTATTGGTGGCTTTTGTTCATTTGGTGGGTTATGGATGTTTGTTATTGTTTCGTGGGGGATGGTTACATGTTGTTATTGGTCATGGTCAGGAGAAAATCTGAACAAAGGAAATTAGATTTAAGGATCTCTTTTTGAAGGCAAAACGGGAAAATAGTATAAAAATGATGGGATAAAAGAATGGAGTGTTGAGTCTACTTTTGAACAACAATCTGGTGCCCTCTTCTGGCCTGTAGGCATACATACAGGCAGAACACTGTATACATAGTAAATAAATAAATAAATAAATAAATAAATAAACAATTAAATAAATCTTTTAAAGAAAGAAAGAAAGAAAGAAAGAAAGAAAGAAAGAAAGAACACACAGCTTTTTGTGACAGTGAGACATGTCTTCTCCTGGCAGCACCAATCTACTTCAAATAAAGGATGATGAGCATCAAAGAACCTTCACAAGGGTTTGCATTCACTGTGGCAAAGATAGTCAATGGGCAGGAAACTGCTCTTGCTTTGACTGCTAACAGTATGCTGCCCATATTGGACAAGCAGGACACACAAAAAGGTGACTGCCAAACTTTGCCAAGACAAGGTAGGAGAGTCCTTCCAAATTACTGCTTCACAGAAAAGTCTGTCAGATATTCTAGGCCTGTAGGCTGTAGATGGATGTTCCAACATTACAGACAAGTCTTAGGTGACTGTCTAGGCAACTAGGTGTCTCCATTACGTTTATAGTTTTGGAAGTTGCTTGCTCTGCACTTCCTGTTTACTCAGGTAATATTATAGTCTTCTTGCATCTTTGATGGGGAATGATGCCTAGATAGTTATAGTTACAGTTTTTCTTGTTACCAAATTCAGAAGAAGAAAAAACTTACAAAAGAGATTTAAAGTTTATAAGATTAAGAAACAAAAAGGCTTAAGTTATTTATCTAAGAAGATGTTTTGGGGTCTAAAATAATACATAATACAAGTTATGATAGAAAATGTTTTAGGTATAAAACTTTTGAATCACCAGATAGGATAGGTACTAAAATATTTTCTCTGAATTTGTCAAAAAATAGAGTGGTCATGATAAATGTAATTCTTCCATAATAATTATTCTTATTATATATAGTTTTACTATGTTAGAGTCAAACCTTTCCTTTTTATTTAGACAAAAATGGGTACACTGTGTGAAGATATATTGCTATGATTGGCTTAATAAAGAGCTGAACAGCCAATAGCAAGGCAAGAAGTATAGGCAGAACTTCCAAGCAGAGAGAAAGGAAGTAAAAGGAGGAATCTAGGCACGCAAGAGAGATGCCAGGAGACAGAAGAAGCAGGAAGGGTACATGGCAGAACATTGATTACAGACTTAAGTTATAAGAGCTAGTTAAAAACAAGCCTAAGCTAAGGCCAAGCTTTCATAATTAGTAAGAAGTCTCTGTGTTCTTATTTGGGAGGTGGCTGGCAGGACAGATAAAGACGTGTTATAGATCAGAGTGGAGCAGAGGTAGAGGGACTATGAGTCAAGGCTCCAGACCAGGAAAACACAATCCGAGATTTCTAAAGTGGGCACAAACCAACAGCAGCTAGAAGCAGTCTGGAATAGAAGTCGAACACCTAGTTCCAGTCTGGAAACACCAAATAATGGCAGCTAATAGTCAGTCTGCCCAGCAATTCCAGATAGCAGTCACTTAGGAGGGTGTGACAGTGGATTTCACACAGAAAGAATGGGAAGGACTGACTGCCTTGTCAGAATGTGCTGTCAGAAACCTTCAGGAACCTGACATTTGTGGATCAGAACACCATGCACAAAGGCAAGGGACAGAGGATGTCAGTGCGCTATCCCCCAAAGACAACAGGAAGCAAGAAGAAATCTCAAGAACCTAGCCCACACCTGGAAGATGAGGAGCGTGATGATGAAGGAAAGGCCTCTCTTGCTTGCACGGGAATATTCAAAAGCAGATAGCTCTATTTCTGCTTGACCTGTGGCCAATGATTCAAAAAGAACATCTACCTCTTTAATCACCAGATTCCTCTGGCAACAGACTATAGTGACAAAGCCCTTGGCTCCAAGCCCCCCAGCACTGTGAAGAGAGGTCTTACTCTGGCCATCTCTGGGGCAAGACATACTGTGATGTTTCTGGACTGAGCTGTCACTGATGTGCTTATTTACGTTATAGGCCCTGTTTGTGCCCTGAGTGTGGAAAGTGCTTCTGAGATCGGTCTGAGGCCAAATGCCACCTGAAGGTACACCAAAACAGGAAGCTGGTAGCCAGCAGCCAGGAACATACTGTGAAGGCTCCACCTATACCATTGGATCCCAAGCTCCCATACTCAGGTATGTGAAAGGGATCCAGGGGCCAGCTGCAAGCATTACAGCTCGGATGGAAAGGGATCCTGGCAGTAGGGAGGAATGCCACAAAGTCACACCACACAACAGATTTCACAGAAAAGACAGAAAAGAACAGGAGGGCGGCTGCATGAGCAGAAGCCAGGACTTATACAGAGTTTCTTGGGGATGGGGTTGGAAGCTTTTTGGGGTAAGCTTTCCAGGGTGGAGATTGATGGGATTTCAAGTCCAGAGAATGGGCTTTTTACTCTGTAGGGTGGGGGTTGAGGGGAAGAGTACAGCAGTTAGGGCAGTTATAAGAGTGCTCTGTGGGTGGAACTTGCCAGTTGAAGGTCCTCAGGGGAGAGGCCTGGCCACATGTGTGGCTTGAGGGGCTTACACCAGTGGCCAGAAATAAGGAAAGTAACAGCAAAGCCTCATTCCTGAATGTCAGACCCAACTCTAGGCCAGTGATGAGGTCCCTTGCCCTCACTGTTTCAGAGCTTTTACCAAAAAGACCTATTTTTTGTTTATTTGTTTGTTTGTTTTGTTTTGTTTTCTGAGACAGGGTTTCTCTGTGTAGCTTTGCGCCTTTTCCTAGAACTCACTTGGTAGCCCAGGCTGGCCTACAACTCACAGAGATACACCTGGCTCTGCCTCCCAAGTGCTGGGATTAAAGGCATGTGTCACCACCACCCGGCTAAGACTTATTTCTTAAGCCACTTCAAGTTCCACTTCAGAAATCAGCCCAATCAGTGCTTCAATGGGAGAGTCCTCATCCTTGGCCTTAGGCTCCCACCAGAATATCCACAGGAAGCAAACTATCTACTGCTGCTCCATCTGTGACATTGGCTTTAGGGGAACGGAAAGTCTGTGGATCACTTGTGCTATTAAAAAAAAAAAAAAAAAAATCAGGCAGACCCATTAAGTGCTGGGGGATCCTGAGTCATTTGCTTGGCTTTCTTCGTGATCCCTTGATACTGGGAAGGCTTTCAAAAGTAGAGGGATCTTCGAGGGAGGGAAAGATGAGAAAATGAAAATTGGGAAGATAAGATAAAACATGCACGCAAGGAGAACTCTGAAACAAAGAAAAGGTCTGTTTGGGGCTGAGAGATGGCTTGGTGGGTAAAGGAGCTTGCCCCCAAGCCTGGCCTCCTGAGATTGAACCCTGAGACTCCTGTGACAGAAGGAAACAATTGACTTCTGACTTCACACATGCCCATGCACACATGCATATTTCCCAACACCACAAAATAATTTTTAAAGCTAAAAAAAGAGAGAGAGAAAAGAAAAAAAAAGGGGGGTGAAACAGATCATCGGATTCCAGCAGGACTATCTTCTTAGAGATAGCATGGTCTGTGCACAGCTCACCAAGAGCTATCTTCGGCCTTGCTACCATTCTCTTTCTGTAGTACAGAGTTTCTATTCCTTATTCACTACACTGAGTTATATACCTAGAACTTGTCTGGCTTTGTTCTGTGTAGAATTCCACGGCGCTCGCTTACCCAGGTTTCAGACTACCTGAAGTTCCTTGCTTGGAAAAATCTATCTCATCTTGGATCATGGAAGAACTGGTAGTTCTTCATTTTCTTTTTTCTAAATAAAGGAACTCTGATAAGGCAGGTTAACTAGTGAGTTTCCAGCTAAAACCAGCAGGCTAGAAATGAAGACCTCCAAGGTAGACAGGGTGCTACAAGCTCTTGGCACTCTTAAGTGGTCGAGCCAAGAAAAGTCACAGTGATGTCCTTGTGCCAAATTTTCTTGCCTAAGACTGAGCCTCTCAAATGTCCTTGAATCAGTTTGGCAGGTGAGGCGTAAGTGTCCTAGATAACCCTTCTATCCCCTTGTCTCAGTTCTCACAGATGCAAAAATAAAACAATGATGTATATTAAAATTTTTATAAGCCAGAAACTGTGAGGACCAAAATATGAGCCTCTCTCTAGAGAGGAGAGGTAGGAGTTTGTCATCTGCCTTATATGAGGGATGTAGCAAGATAGTTGATATGTCCATTATTTATATCCAGGATGGAATTCCAACTGGATAATTTGAGCTAATTGTGAATATTTTATGTATTAAGTCCTGGATCATACTTAAAGTGAGCTCAAGTATCCAAATATGAGGAGAATTTTAAAGCCAAGTGTGTTGAGACAAACCGGTAATCCCAGTTCTCCAGTTAAACCTTGCTATAGTAAATTCCAGATCATCCTGGAGTAGGATGAAGCCATGCTTCAAACACACACACACACACACACACACACACACACACACACACACACACACCAGTAAATAACCTTTGGTGAAAAAAAAATAAGAGGAAAAGCTACCTATAGGATTGACATTGCATAGACAAAATGGCTGACTATTACTTATCCACATTGTCCCCTCTTGATACTACTTAAATAGAGCCTCAGGCTCTGTCTGAGTTGAAGCACTCATTGGTAGTTACATTATATTGAGAAGGCACAAATGTGAGTGTGTTGTTTGTGAGCTGGGGTATATTTTTTGCAATATTGCTATGATGTTTCTCTCTCCTTGGCTAGCTTACAATCACTGCAATGTAGCTCTCACTCTGCCGGTTACACTGTAAATGAGGGTTTCTTGTCCACCATTCTTACTGGTAGAAATAGAAGCATGGCAAGAGCCTCTGGTGCTCTCTTTCTTCCCTTCTCTGTAGCTGGCACCTCCAATCCTAATTTAGTTGTGTCAAAGTGTCTGGAGATCATGTGGCCTGGGAAAGTGTGCATCCTCCACACTTTTATCTTAGCCAAAGGGTAAGCAATGAACAATGTGTTCACATTCAAAGTCAGTTTCTGGCTTGCCTCTGTCCTCATTTCACAAAAGCTGAGACACTGAGTGATATCAAGAGAAATTTCTTCACATCTTGTGACGAAAGTGATTTTAGCAATAGGATTTTCCCTTAAATTTTGGTGGGCAACTCAGAGCAATGGCTTTAGGCTGTGATGTTTAGGGCTGTTGTTATTACTCCTTCACCATAAAGAAGTATCTCACTCCTGCACTGGGGGTTTGTTTTACTATCCATGTCTTCTGGAAGGAGGATTAACTACCCTGAGAAATAATTAACTCTGAGGATATTAGGATGAAACCTAGTATTCTATAAGTTCATTAAAATATATTTGAAAATAGTTTGAAAAATACATTTCTGAGGATTTCCATGTAATAACACAAAAAAAACTAGGTCAGAGCAGACATTACCAGATAGCCACTTTCTGGTCTACTCCTTCTTCTTCCTTAGTGGCCTTCAAGTTTTAAAAATGTTGTTATTGCTTTTTACAATTTCATATATGCTTACTTTGCACACTGATGACTTTTACTTCCCATCTCTCTATCACCCACATCCACTATCACCACAAATGTCTCTCACTTATTCTTGTCTATTGGTTTTGTTTTGTGATAATTCTTCCCAACCCTGTGCTTTCATCTGCCTGGTCCACCAGTGTGGTGGTATTGTGTTCCCCAAAATATTGTGCACCCTAATAAACTTATCTGGGGTCAGAGAACAGAACAGCCAGTAGATACAGAGGCTAGAAAATGGTGGCTCTCATGCCTTTAATCCTAGCATTCCAGAGGCAGAAATCCGTCTAGATCTCTGTGAGTTCAAGGCCACATTGGAAACAGCTAGGCAGAAAGCAGAAAGGTATTTAAGGCATGAGGATGAGGAACTAAAGCTGGTTAAGCTTTTAGGCTTTGAGCAGCACCGTTCAGCTGAAATTCATTTGGATGAGAACTCAGAGGCTTCCAGTCTAAGGAAACAGGATCAGCTGAGGAACTGGCAAGGTGAGGTAGCTGTGGCTTGTTCTGCTTCTCTGATCTTCTAGCAATCACCCCAATACCTGGCCTCAGCTTCGACTTTATTAATAAGACTCTTTAAGATTCCTGCTACACTCCAGTGTTTCTCCCCACCTAAACTTTTCTAGCTGCACTATTCCTCTACTTCTTGTTCACCTGTATTCTACTGTCCCTTCTCATACCAAACTATTTTCTTCTTTGTTTCTTGGATTTCACAGGTATTCCATTTAAGACACACCACAGTAAAGACCTGAAGCTAATATCCTCATATAAACATGCTTCATTTGTCCCTTGGGGTCTGGGTTACCTCACTTAAAATATTTTACTCAGGTCTATTTATGGAATTTTCATAATTTAGTTTCCCTTTATAGCTGAGTAATATGCCAGTGAGTGTATATACCACATCTTCAATATTCTTCTATTAGCATTTAAGCTATGTCTATCAGATGTTGTGAATAAGGTAATAACAAACATGATTATCTCTGACGTAGGATATAGAGTCCTTTGAGTATTTGCCTAGGAGTAGCTAGATCATGTACATTACAGTGGTTTTTTTTTTTTTTTTTTTGATAAATCTTCTGATTTCCAAAGGGGTTGTATTAGTTTTCAGCCCCAGCAGTGGTGTTTAAAATCTGCCTTTCCCCCACTCCAACACCAGTGTTTCTTGTTATTAGTATTCTTGATATCCATTCCGAGTGGGGTGATATGGAATCTTAAAGTGGTTTTAATAGCATTTTCTCATAGCTAAGGATATTTAACATCTTCAAAATATTTCCTATATATATATTTCTTCTTTTAAGAGCTTTCTGTTTGGTTCTATAGCCTCCATTTTTAATTAGGTCATTTATTTTCTTGGTGTGGAGAATTTTTAAGTTCTTTACATACTCTGGACACTAATCCTTTATCAGATGTGTAACTGGTAAACATTTCTTCCATTATGAGGGCTGTCTCTTCATTTGCCTGTTAGTTTCCTTTGCTACACAGGAGCTTTCTACATTTATGAGATCCTATTTGTCAACCATTTTATTTCCTATATGAATGGAGTCACTTTTAAAAAGCATTACCTATGCCTATATGTTGAAGTCACTCCCTATTTCTTCAGGACACAAGTGTAGCACCAAGTGTCCAGAGTAAGAGTTTTTAAAGGCAAAAAATGACATCCTGGCCTCTGCAACAGCTGCAATTTAACAGAAAGAAGCTAAGATAAGCTAATTTAGGCAGACTGGCCTCAGGTTCCTAGAATAGAGTTGGGTAAATTTCCATAGAGCTTCTCATCAAGGCAATTAAATTCTAGTCAAACCTAAAATGGCCTCAGCAAAAACACAAGATGGAAGAACCCGAGCACTGTCTTGTCCTGTCACACATTACAAAACATTTTAGAGTAACTTGGGAGGAAGATTTTGGTTGGACTCATAATATACATCAAAGGCCATTGGTGAGTTGGTTCAACCTGCTGTGTGTCATCTGTATATAGAAGCTTGTAGCACACACGGCTTTTCCTGTAATATAAAGCTACACTAACTATAGAGTATCCATTCAAAGTGATTTACTCCTTAGTGTGATACTATCTAAAATTTAAACCTTTTAAATTTTTGGAAAATAAGCCCTGGATTACTACAGCAGCATTCGGCTTCTCTTTGACGCACTCAGCCTTTTAAGTATTCTGATCATTTCTCTTTGGTTGTAATAACATAGACACTGGCTTCAGAATTTGTAGGACTTGGGAGAAATAATTCACTCAGGACTCTTTCAGAAACTGTGTTTTGACAGAACAGCAAGTATCCAAGTTACAGTTAGGAGCAGTCGTCATTACATTGTCATCTTTGTATGAATTATATTGGCTTTCTTATTGTTTTCTTCCACTTGAACTTCAGCCTGCACTCATGAGTAGAAATGGGCAGAGGCCTGGGTCCCTAATCCTCTGGCTTTCTGGCAGCTAAACAGAAGAGATGGGTGTTGATAACAGCTTTCCCTATTCACCCTTAAAGGAACACTCATAACTTATTTTCTGTCTTTTCCAGTATGTAAGATTTGAAAAGGAAAAACTGGTCCTGGATAAAAGTCAGAAACTGTCAATGCATCTGAGCTGCCATCTGGCTGGTGACTGAGCCAAGGCAGCAGGGCCAGGAGTGCTGCAAGTCTCAGAATTGAGGCATTTCTGTTCCTTCTGCAGATTATCCAGCTAGAGGCTTTTCATTCTGTTTCTCGAGGCAGCTTTCATTTTCTTTGTTTTCACGTTAGTCTGTAGATTGGAGCCTGCCCTTCCACTATACATTATTCCAATGATTTGTTTTTGTTTGTTTACTTAGGTGTTCAGTTGTTCATTTTCTTTTTGATCTTTGAGGTAATTTCTTTAAATAGAATGCATTGCATTTTCCTAATTTTGTGTATGGTTGATGAAGCAGGCATGCATATGGAGATCAAGGAACAACTTCTGGGAATCAGTTCTGTACTCCTACTGACCTCCAACTCAAGTTGTCAGGATACACCATTTCTCCAGCCCTTCTTCCCTCTCTGCACAAGTAGGGCCCAGGCTCTGTAGGTGAATGAATCTCAAATAACCCCAACCATCTCTCAGAGCCTTTTTCATAACACTTGACATCAGGAAATTGAAAAATTGATAGCTTGGCTTCACAAAAACAGCAAACTCTCTACCTCAGTGCATCTTTGTCTTGTAAAAACCAAGTATCTTTTCTTCTACATGCTAGTCTTCCAAGAGTAGCCCATCTGCTAGAAGGAACATTCCTGAAGTATGACAACACACTAGGACAGTGCCCACTCCGAGAGAGCTCCATCCTCAATTGTTCTGTCTAGAAGTATTGTTCCCTATGGTCAATATTTAATATGCCCCTGGAAATCACTGAGAGAACAGGTTTTTAAGTGTCTCATCACAAACTTGTCATAACTATGTGATGGGGATGTTGTTCTGTATGTTATGAATATGTGCTTTTCTGATTGGTTGATCAATTGAGCTGTTTGGCCAATGGTGAGACAGAATAAGGTTAGGCCAGACATTTTAACTAGAGAGACAGGAAGAAGGCAGAGAGATGCCAGTCAGCTGCCCAAGGAGCAACATGTAATGAATGGGACACAGGTAAAGCCACAGAAAACATGACAAAACATAGATTAATAGAAATGGGTTAATTTAAGATATAAAGGCTAGCTAACAGGAAGCCTACCATGGCCATAGTTTAAAAATAACATAAGCCTCTGTGTGTTTACTTGGGTCTGAGTGGCTATGGACAGGGCGGGATGCAGGAAAACTTACAGCTACAAATGGCAACAAAACGTGGGGCAAAAGTTTCTACCTAAAACCGGAGAAAGCTTATAAAAGGGAGGAGGGGCTCCTAAAATGGATCCAAGAGCAGATTCCTAATTGTGTCTCTCAGGAAAGCTATGATACAGAGATGCCCCAGCCTGCAGGCTTGAGCTACAGTATGGCAGGTTCACAGCTTATGGGCCTTGAGTGCGGCATGGCAGATTCCTGCCACTATACCCAGTGATGTCTGCATGATGGATTTAACTTTTGATAGTATAGACAAAAGAGAGGGTGGGTGGACTACAAGCTGCTGGATGGAAGCATAGACCCACTGTCTCCAGAGTCTGTTGGTGAGTATAGTCCCCCCAAAGCTGGTGGTAAATGTAGTTCCACCATATTGGGAAGCTGAGGTGGGTGGAGCCAGCAGCCAAAGCTGCTATTTCAGTCCTAGTAATGCTGCAATTTAAAGCAATAGATTCGCAATAAAACAGATTCAGATGGGAAAAAACCCTAAACAGTTTACAGTGTGTGTGAAACCGTATGTAGGCTTGGAAGAGAGAGGAAACGGAATATAAACAGCAATATAAAGAAATAGAAAGTTTTTAAAAAATAAAGTCTTTAAAGAGACAGTAAAGGTAATATAAAAAAATAAGCCATGTAAAGATGGATATTACACAGAGAATCTGGGTTGTGTTGTCTTTGGGATTTTTAACTGCAGAGAGACATTTGATTGTAAAAGCTGCTGAGTTAAATCAATGTATATATTTTAAAGATATCTTGATTTCAAAATCTATGTCTAAGGATACATTGCTTTGGAAAAAGAGGTTCTGCTTTTGTTTACACAGAAAATGAAAACCTGTGGATTGTTTCCAGGCTAATGTGGTTTGACCTGCCAAAATTCCCTGAAAGGTTTCCAATGACACCATGGCCCAGATCATTCAACATCCAAAATCAGCTTCAAGGTAACTGGCTCAGAGAAGGCAGTTTCACAGATTACTTCAGTCAGGACTTGGCCATAATCCTAAAGTTTTCTTTGTGTCCCCATAAGAATACAGCACCCTTTATCAGCAGGAAGTAGCCTGGAAAACTATGTCCACATTCCCCCAAAATGGATTATGGATGTTTGTCTTTGTTTAGCTTGTTGGTTACAAGTTGTTATTGGTCATAGTCAGTATCTTTCTAAAAGAAGAAAGGGGGATATGATATGGCAACATAGAATATAGACATGATAGAATAAAATGTTAGATTGTTGAACCTACTTTTTTTTTAACTGAGGATTGAACCCAGGGCCTTGCACTTGCTAGGCAAGTGCTCTGCCACTGAGCTAAATCCCCAACCCCTGTTGAACCTACTTTTAAAGAGCAACTTGTTTAAAATGTTTTACATTGGTATAGATTTTAGTTTATTGATACAAATTAAACGTTAATTTTATTATACTATATGTATATTTGTACTCTTGTTTAAAGTATTGTGTTTGTATAGATAATTTAAAATTTTAATGTATAATTAAAAATACAGATTAATAATTAGTCATCCATGATAATAAAACTTATAGTCATGTTAGTTATGTTTTCTAGGTATACATAAATATATTTCAATTAGGTAGGTAATCTTCAAACACTTCAAAGACCTACAGAATATGGTATTTAAAATGTTTAAAAAACTTTAGACTAACAAATATGGGATAGACAGAATATTTATTTTAATTTTGCCAAATACAAATAGACTAGATATTATAGCTATAATTCTTGCTTGATAATTGTTTTGTTATACATATAATTTTACTATGTTGAAGTCAAAACCAATCTTTTAAATAGAAAGAAAAGGGGAAATGATGAGGATACCGTTCTGTATGTTATGAATATGTATTGCTCTGATTGGCTGATAAATAAAGCTATTTGGCCAATGGTGAGGCAGAATAAGGTTAGGCCAGACATTTTAACTAGAGAGACAGGAAGAAGGCAGAGAGATGCCAGCCAGCTGCCCAAGGAGCAACATGTAATGGGACACAAGTAAAGCCACAGAAAACATAGATTAATAGAAATGGGTTAATTTAAGATATAAAGACTAGCTAACAGGAAGCCTACCATGGCCATAGTTTAAAAATAATATACGCCTCTGTGTGTTTACTTAAGTCTGAGTGGCTGTGGACCAAGTGGGACACAGGAAAACTTCCAGCTACAATTATGTGACATAATGATGAGTTCATTAGCTCAATGAACTGAGAGATTTTAAAACACATACATTATACACACACATTATAGATGTATACAATCTTTATAAAACAATTTTTTTAAGTGTCAATGAAATAAAGAAGAAAGGGCATAGTAGCCTTTTGTTTATAAGAATCTGTTGAGGGCTGGACTGATTCAAAGCTTCTCCTGAAGACCTGATCTATGGAGAGAGAATGTACTTCATTATATAAAACCAAGGTACAATCTTGGTAGAGCCAGGAATGATCTGGGACCATGACCTTGGGGAGATATAGCTTTAAATCCTGAAAGCCCAGCTCTTTCTTCTCTAAGGGGCTGTGTTTATTAGTCACCAAGGCTGCTGTGTGCTCATTCTGTGATGTTCCTTTGTGCCACAGTGACTAACTTCCTGCTGACTTTGTTTCATTGTACAATAGCTTTCCACTCACCTATCTATCTCTCCCATCACAAGTAGTATACACAGTGCTGTATTTCTTAATAAACTTGATTGCATGAGCAATCAGCTTAAGACCTCCTGATTCCAAACTTCCTTATTTTCTCTATCTTCTCATCCCCTGGTCATCTACCTCCTCAGGATGATAAACTCATCATCCTCCTCATCCCCTCCTCATCATCCTTGTCACTGAAGAACTACCTATTGGTCCAGAATCCTTGGGGACTTTTAAGTTTTCAGTAGCAGGACAGAAATCCCACAGGAAAATTAACAATCAGTAAGGACAGTTTTCAGGAAGAGGTAAGAACGGAAGCCTTACATGGTGAGCAGCTCTGAAAAGATGAGCCAGTAGATAGACAGGATATAGGCCCTATGGGAGAGTTTACTGCTATTACACTTATAAATGGCACAGTAGTACACTGAGTCCAAAGTACTTACAGACACCCACAGATCAGTGCACCTCTCAGCCCTCATCTGAGATGCTTGTATATGCAGAAAATGGTGTTAACACAGAGACCCACAACTGGTCAAAGTGAACAGAGTAAGAAGATCGCTTAGCCTTTAAAGGAACATAGATATTACACATACCTTCCCAAGAAATAGGGATCATTGCAGAAGGATGGAGGAGGAAACAGTGTAAGAGCCAGAAGTGGTGGGTGACTATCAGGAAAGATCTCTGGACACAGCTGAGCAGCTGCACACATGAAATCAAAGTGATTATGACGACAGCATGTGCAGAAACCTGTCCAATATCAATCCAGGCCAAGACAAGAGATGCACAAGAAGCCCCATTCCTAGAAAAGTGAACAGTAATTGCTAGCTGCTGAGAAATAGAGATCATTTTCTCTAAGAGTGTATCTGTCCCCTGAGAAGCTGACCATGCTACATAACCCCATTTCCAAGACTATGTGAGCTGCACAAGTTGTTTTGAAGAGTTTTCTTCTGTTTCTTTATTGAAGACACAAAATTTGGTGGATATAGAAGAGGGGGTTGGATCTGGAAAAAGTTGGGAAATAGTGGTGAATATGATCAAAACATGAATGAAACTCAAAACTCACAAAGGATAAAATAATATAACAGTATAAAATGATTTGTGCTTCTGCTAATGATGACCTAGTTGATTAAAAGAGGATAAAAGGCCAATGGGAGTTAGGAAAGATGAGTAACAAGGAGAATTTTACAAAAATGATTACAATGTATTGTTACTGGGCTCCCAGATCTGTCTTTTCTCTTCCATTTTTGTTTTGTATGCTGGGGTGTGTGTGTGTGTGTGTGTGTGTGTGTGTGTGTGTGTGTGTGTGTGTGTGTGTTTTACTCCTATAATCTGCCTATCATCTTCCAGAAAACTCCCTGGTTTTATGTAGTGTAGTCAGAGTTTACTCTCAAAGAACTGCTCTGGAAAGGAATGAGGTTATCTGAAGTTAAGATGTTACGTTTCTAGGTGGTTACATGGCAGACATGATACACCCTGGTTTGAGTGGCTAGCAGAACCACTAATTGTGTACTGATCTATCAGAGTATTTGTTTTACTCTTGGATCTCTCACTACATTATAAGCTTCATGGAAAAAAAAAAAAGGCAACCATTTGCCATGTAGCACAAAGCCTGGAACTTAGGAAGTTTATCAGTTGTGATGGTTACTCTCAACTGTGTAATTGATGGGAACTAGAACTGTCTGCGAGGTGCCTCTAGGCATCTCTTTGAGGTTATAGACATTAACTGAAGTGGAACAGCCACATACCAAATATTCACTGGGTTGGGATCGTAGGCTATGCATAAAGAAGAAAGTGAGCTGAGCACTTTTATTGTTTATTGTTCTCTGCTTCCTGATTATGGGTGCAACTTGACCTAAATTCCTGTGACCAGGACTTTTTTAGGAGAAAAATGAACTTGAGCCCAAATAAAACCTTTTATTTTATTATTTTGTTTTTGATGTTTTGTTTTTCAAAACAAAGTTTCTCCATGTTGCCCTAGCTGTCCTGGAACTCACTCTGTAGGCCAGACTGGTCTTGAACTGAGGAATCTGCCTGGTTTTGCCTCCAGAGTACTGGGATTAAAGACATGCACCACCACTGTTGGTAACCCTTTTGTTCTTTAAATTGCTTTTGCCAAAGTATTTTATTACAGGCACAGGAGAAGTAACTAGCATACTGTAAGGGAGGGCACAGTGAAACCAGGGACTGCTCCATAGTTTGAAAACAAAAGTTTACTATAAATATGAAAGTGTCATGAGGCTATCTCTAGGATGGAGAAAGACTAGTCAGAGGTATTTAGGGGAATCCAAAACTGCCATGCTACCTCTCAGGAAGCAGAGGAGAAAAGCCTTCTTGGTTTTTAAAGGAGAACTGGGTGCAGGGAGAAGAAACAGAAAGCTGGAATGGGACCTGACTGGTAGTGGTGCTGGGATTGAGTAGGGTAATGGGCCACACTGCCTGGATGGGGGCAGGGGGCGCAGAGTGGGCCAGAAGCTGCATCACAGGTACCTGTTAAGAGGAACCTAGGAGACTGGAGGTTGGTGTGGGGTATCTGATAGGTAGCCAGATGCCCCATTTGCTTGAGACAGGAAGAGATGAGGGAGAGGGCTGTTCTTGGCAAGACCAACCTGACTCACAGGGTTCTGCTGCTGGTGAACATTCTTCTATCTGCCAGCTATCCTTGTATAGTCCAGCCTGAGTTGAGGCCAGGCTGTAATTGTGGAAGATTTCCATGATGCTGCCTCCCCCTGCCCCAGGATTGGGACCTAACAGATGGCAGTATTTTATTGCTTAAAAGAATTAATGGCGCAGACATCTTCCCATACTTACTATGGTACCTTTTGAAAATAGGATAAGCCTTTTTAAAAAAATTTCTACAATAAAACTAATAGTGTTGTCTTTTTTAATTTGGGATTTTCATTTATATTACCTTACAAGTTTGTTTGTTTGTTTTTCTCCTTATACTAACTCTTGGGCCTGGGTTCATTAATTTGTTTTGAAGAATAAGTTTATCCTGGGCTTATAATAACACAAAGCTTCATTCAGCAACTGAGATTCACATATGAAAACTGAAGATGAAGGGCAGATTGATGCAAAGAAAACAACAAATTGAGTAAGTTGGAAGGAAATGCAAGCAGCTGTTCCTCCATGTTGTCTTTCTGGTCTCCTCTGACTCTGCGTCAGAGGAAAACATGAACCTCGTGAACCCCGTGAACCCCTAAGTTAGTGGAAAACCAGCTCTCTCTGTTGGTGTTTAGGGTAGCTAATGCAGTTGGCAAAGCACTAGAACCTGAACGCCCACATTCTGCACTTGGTGTGGTGGTGGATGGTCCGTGTCTACATTCAGACAACTGTACAGCAGCTGCTCCTGCCTTGTATTTCTTGCTCCTAGCACGTGCAAACATCTGACCTATTGGCAGATTTCTGATGATGGGGTCCTGTTAAGGGTTTCACAACTGGCTTTCTCGGAAAGGAAAACAAAACAAAACAATAAAATAAATATGATAAATATGGTGGTAGTATTTGCCAGTTTCCATACTATACATTGTTTGTATCATGACCAATTTCCAGAAACAAGTGTGATGTTCATCAGTTCACAGAATTCCTGAAAATTTATCAGTTGACTATAATTAACTTGTATGAATAAACTTCAGCACACTACTGGTTTTTCTCAGAGCATCATATACCTCAGTCCATTTAAGGTTTAGCCTCAATTATTAATGCTATGCATAATTATCTTTATTTGCTAATCTGTCACATTTATAAAGAGTCTTGAGATAGGAGTGGGGGGAAAAATTGACCATTAGTTAAGATTCTGAAGAAGACAAATTTTAACAAGTATAGTATTGCTGTCCTGGAAACATAAATACAAACTTTTATCTTCTTATCTGAGGTCACAAAACATAAAAACTATTTGATCATTTTTTCTGGATGCTTTTGGTAACTATTAAGTAACAAATACCTAAATATGAGAACATACAAAGCAAATTAGATTTTTCTGTTGAAATCCTCGTTCTGTGGCAGGGCAAGACAGTGTGGTGGTTCCTCCATCTTGGATTCTTGCTGAGGCCACTTCATATTTAACTATAATTTGATCTCCTTGATGGAGAACCCCATGGAAAACAACCAAACTCTATTCTAGGAAATCTAAACTTGGAATATTCTAGCTCACTTGTCTTACCTTCTGTTAAATTGCTTGCTTCTGCAGAACCCCACTCCTCAACCCTTCCAGCTAACTGCTTATCTTAGCTTCTGTTAAACCGCTTGCTTCTGTGAAGTACCCTTTCAGCTGCTGAGCAAGATGCCAGCACATGGTTTCTGGCTTTAAAACCTCCGTGTTCTGGACGTTTGCGGTCCCACTCAGGTCCCCAAACACTTGGGTGTGGTCCCAGCTGAGTGGAAGAAAGACTCAATTGGCCTTATTCTTATTGGCTTTAAACTGTATCTGAGTGATCATCTCTAGTGAACTCTCTGAAATATTTTTGGAAGTCCCACCAAGATCCCAGAGACTGGAACTGGACACTTGGGTGCTCCGACACCCCAACACCACCTCCTCAAAAGATAAGTGGAAATCCATCTGGTCTGAACACCTCAGGGGGTAAGTTTGTTCTACAGAAGGCATCAATGTGATTAGGACACAAAATGCAGGGGCATCAGATGCTGCTGTTGACCCCGTGTCCAGGGTCTGTGTGAGATATTACCAGAAGCATGCACCCCACACACATACTCCATCTGTTGTATGAATGGATGCTCAGTGGCCATCTGTGATTTGTCTGGTCATGCGATGGCTAATATTACATTTAAGGTTTTAATTACTATGCTTTATAGATCTATTTAACAAATCTCACACTGCTTCAGCTGTTCTTTCGAGATGATGGGTCACAAGGCTAGGAGGCTGGTTGCTGGTTCTGTTTTTGTATAATGCTTGCTTGCTTGGGATAACGGAGGCATCTGCCTGACATGTGACAGAAATTAAGCTTTGCTGCACCCAGACAGGACATGAGTTAATGCAGTTCCCCTAAACTGTAACTTTGTGGGGTTTGTTTTTAAAACTCTTGGACTAATGACAGACTGGGACTTATCTAGAGAATTTCCAGTGTTTGATTCGGTCCTGGCCAGTATCTGAAAATAAAAGCCTGTTCTTATTAAAATCATATTGTCAGACTGGTGAATCTCTGAATGACCCCAGACCCCAAACACTTGTTGTCATTGTATTTGTACTGTTTGTATCTGTCTCTTTAAGTCAGCCTATCACTTGCCCTTGTGGAGGGAATTCAACTCTATTAAAAAGTTTTTAGAGGAGCTTCTTGGATGGGGACGATATGGTATTCATTTCTCCCTAGGGAGGCACTACACTCTGAGAACATGAGTGGCCCTCTTTGAAGGTGAGATGGCTACCTGAGAGATCTTTGGATCCCCAGGCAGTCAGGGTAGACTGGCATGTTGTTACCCACTCTCCTAGTCATCCTGATCACTTCCCTTATGGTGGTCATTGGCTAACCCTTGCCCTTGCCCTAAGCACTCTCATGCTTGAAAACTTAAGTTCTTTCTTTGAGGGTCAGGGTCCTCATAGTACAGCCAAAATGATCAGAGAAGCCCAAAGAACTGCAGATTCTCCCTGTTCTGCCTGAAGAGATCCACATTCAGCTATGTTCTGACTGGACCAACAGGGACTGTAAGAGGGAGTCGAGGACATGGTTTTCCCCAGAGGGAAGGCTAAGAGATAAGCTTTTTCTGAGGCTTTGAGACCAGCCTCCATTCTCTCCTTGAGGGAAGCACCAGAACCCTGTTAAACACAAGGGGAAGAGGAAAATGTCCCCCACCTCCATTTGTGGTATAGATTCCCATCATCATCATCTTCATCATCGCCATCGTCATCATCATCAGTGAGTTATATAATTAGAAGACCCTAAACCCTCCTTTTCCAGAGAAGCTGCAGGCCTTTATCAGCCCATTAGAAACTGTGTTTATACACATCAGATGACTTGGGATGATTACCAGCAGCTCTGGGCCACCCTATTTATGGGTGAGGACCGAATCCAGCTGGAACTTTGGAAGTTGGCTCTGAAACCAGGCATCAGGACACTGCCTGATGCAGAGGCCTGGATAGAGCAGACCTTCTGATCCACCTGCCCCAGTTGTGATCCTAATATCAATGAAGGTTAATGGGTTGTTGTCACATCTCGCCAAACATTGTTGAGAGGATTAATAGTGGTATCCAGAAAACCTACCAACTGGTCCAAGGTAAGTCAGGTAATTCACAGGTCTGGTGAATAGCTTGTGGGGTGTCCGGAAATGCTCTGTGTGTCATACTAGATAGTTCTTCCCATAGACTAAGATGCCCTTAGAAACCAAAGATCCCCTGATATGGCCTTTGTCATGCACTCAGCCCCAGACATAAGAAGAAAGCTCCAGAAATTAGAGAGATTTGAAGGGATGAATAGGTCTCAACTTTTGGAAATTATTCAGGAAGGTTAGAATAGCCAAGATTCAGCCAAAGACAGACAGGGAAAGAAACTCTCCCTGAGTGGTAATTGATGCCCTTAGGGAAACAGACAAGAGAGGAAATAGAGAAAATAGACCAGGAGAAAGGGAAAGTAAATGTCTGGAAAAGAAACAATGTGCCTATTATAAGCAGAAGGGTCGTGGTAAGAATGACTGCCCTAGCAGAAAAAGAGGAGAAGCATCCTCCAGCTATCTGAAAATTGATGGGGCCTGGGCTCCCTAAGACTGAGTCCCTAGGATCCCAGGATGACAGCAAGAGTAGGGAAAGAAACTGTTGACTTTTTCATTGACACTAGAGCAGCCCACTCTGTCTTGACAGATCCCCTTGGACTCCTAATCTCCAGGAAGACAGCTGTCCAAGGAGCAACAGGCCAAACCACATACTTTCCATAGACAACAGACCTAATGGAACACAGACCTAGGACAAGGTATTGAGAATCATTCTTTTCTGATTCTGCCACACTGCCCACACCCATTGATTGGAAAGAACTTATTACAAACACTCAGAGCTATCATCTCTTCAGGGTGAACTTGTCTAGTCTAATTGTGGACTCTGGGCATGTTCTTTCCAATATCTGACCAGATATTGTTCTCTATCTGAGGAGTACCTCTTATACAAGGACTTGGCTACCAGTCTACCTGCAGGAACTCAAAGCAAGTTCTCCAGATGTGTGTACCCAGGGGAAACCACCAGGCTTAGCAACATATTGACCATTCATCATAGTTTAGTTATTAAGTTCTGTAACACCAGTACAGGTCAAACAATACCACAAGAACCAGGAGGCTAGATAAGGGATTGTCAAACACATCAACCAGTGGAAGGAGGCAAGAATTCTTGTCCCCTGCTATTTCCTATGGAACACTCCCTGTCCTGAAGCCTGACACTCGAATCCCAACCAGTACAGAATTTCAGGGAAGTCAGCAAATGAGTGGAAATCATCTACCCCCTAGTACTGAAGTATCTTTCTTGTTGCCCTGCAAAGGAAGACCTATATGGTCCTGGATCTAAAAGATGCTTTCTTCTGCCTTCCATTTACCCAAGTCAATCATATTTGCCTTTGAATAGACCACCACAGAGGGTTGATATACTGGTCAACTAGCCTGGGTTCTGTTCTTACAGGGTTCCAAAAGCTCACCAACATTGTCTGATGGAGCCCTGGGTGCAGATCTATTGGAATTTAGATAAAAAAATATCCACAAAACACCTTGCTCCAGTAAGTAAATGACCTCATAGCTTTGATCATTGGGAAAGAATGTAGACAGGCAGCAGAAGGTCTTTTAGAAACCTTGGAAGCCCTGGGGAACAAAGGCTCAGCTGTGCTTCCCTCAGGTCACATACCTAGGCTCCAACATAGAGGGAGGAAAGAGGAGTTTTCCTATGACCACATTTCAGCCATCCTGGGACTCCCCATTCCCACATTGAAAAGACAGGTCCAAGTACTCCTAGGGAGTGTTGAATACTGCTGGCTATGGATAGGGATTTGCTGAGCTGGCCAAGCCCTTCTATATCAGCATCCAGGATACACAGCCTTTGGAATGGGCTGAGATTAAGCAGAGAGCCTTCCAGACCTTGAAAAAGGCTCTAGTGTATACCCTGGTGATGACCTTTCCAGGCATTACTAAGCCATTCCACTTGTATGTGAATGAATCCAGAGGCATTGCCCGGGGAGTTCTCATGCAAACCCTGGGACCCTGAAAAAGATCAGTGTATCCAAGAGACTTGACACAGTCAAAGCCAGATGGCCAGCATGTATAAGTGCCCTAGCTGTCACTGCCTTGCTGGCAAAAGAAGCAGACAAATTAACTTTCGGACAGGAACTGTTTCTCACAGCCCCACACTCTGTTCAGGCCCCCTTGAGTGGGGCATATGAGAGATAGATGTCTAACACCCAGATGATTCAATACCAAGGCCTGCTTCTGGGTCGGTCTCACATTCGGCTCCATAAGATGTCAGCCCTCAACCCTGTGAGTCTCCTGTTGGACGACAAACTGCAGGAACCCTTGCACCCCTGTTGTAGCAGGAATCTTAAAAGGTTCGTATTAATAAAATCAAACCTGAGCCAGGTAGTGGGGTGAATGCTGGAAGATCAGAGAAGCAGAACAAGCCACAGCTACCTCACCTGGCCAACTTCTCAGCCTATCCTGTTTCCTCAGACTGGAAGCCTCTGTGTCCTTATCCAAATGGGTCTGAGCTGACCTGCTGCTCCAAAACCTAAAAGCTTAACCAGCCAAATGCTTTTAGTTTCTGGTCTTCACACCTTATATATCTTTCTCTTTCTGCCATCACTCCCTGGGATTAAAGGCGTGAGTCACCATGCTTGGCTGTATCCTTGAACAGATGGGTTTCTGCCTCTGGAATGCTAGGATTAAAGTGTGCTACTACTGCCTATCCTCTAAGTTTAATATTGTGGCTGTTCTGTCTCTGACCCCAGATAAGTTTATTAGGGTGCACAATATTTCAGGGAACACAATACCACCACAACCCTGTCTTTGAGGTGACAGACCTAATCCATTCTATCAGGCCTGATCTGACTGACATCCCACTGGCAACACCAGATATGGTATTATCCACAGATGGGTGCACTTTCAGGTAAGTCAGGGACAGTGGTGGTGACCCAAGATAGGAATATCTAGGAATAATCTTTAAGCAGAGTATCCTCAGTTGAAGGAGCCAAGTTTTTAAGCTTTGATTTTGGGCATTCTGTTGAGGAAAAAGACAAGGCTATAACCATATATAATGATAGTCAATATGCTTTCACCATGGCCCATGTCCATGGGGGCTCTATATAGGGAAAGAGTATTGCTTACTCGAGCAGGAAAAGAGATAAAAAAAAAATAGAGAAGAAATCTTAGCCCTACTGGAAGCTATCTGGTTACTCAAGAGGGTGCCAACTGTCCGACACAAAATGCAGCAAAAGGGGGGATTCCTAGGAAGCCAGAGGCAACAGAGTGGCTGACTTTACTGGCCAGGAAGTGGTCCGAGAACCAGGGGAGCCTCTTCAAAGTCTCAGTAGCTCTGCTAGGCCCCTGCTTAGTGGCCTACCTTGAATACAGGCCGGGTGAGATTGACTGGGCAGACTGAAAACTGGTCACTGGGAACAAACAAGGCTATGGATGTTGCCAGATGGCAGACCAGCAAGTCTGAGAAGGTGACTGTTTTTGGATCCCCACCAAGCCACCCACCCAGGGGCCACAAAAACTGGTGAATTTCTCAGACCTAGGTATTTTGTTTCAAATTTATAAAGCCTGATTAAAGACAACACTTTTAGATGTGCTGCCTGTGCTCAGGTAAACAATAAAGGGCCAAGGAAGATCCCACAAGGGATTTTTCTTCACAGCTTTCTTCATAAGAGTTAGAATTAACTCTCCAGTAAGGGCAGAGATAAATTACATCAGATCTACATGGATTCGGTGGGAAGGCTCCCCTTTTCCAAGACTGCAGGCAGACCCTGCAGTCTCCACACCCTGCCCCCACACCCATTTGCCAGAGACCCCAGCCACTTCCTGAGACTCAGAGACCAGCCCCCAGCTCCCATCTGCCCCAGAACTCCCATCTGGACCAAAGGTGAGTGCCTGGGGTTATAGTCAGAGAGGCAACCACCCCTGGGTCCCACCCCTGGGCACCAGCCATCCCGGGGGTACCTGCCCAACTTGGCCCCAATTTCCGGCCATTTGGTGGGCCCTGCAGGAAGGCTCCCCTTTTCCAAGACTGCAGGCAGACCCTGCAGTCTCCACACCCTGCCCTCACACTCGTCTGCCTAAGACTTCAGCCAGTTCCTGAGACTCAGAGACCAGTCCCCAGCTCCCATCCGCCCCGGAACTCACATCTGGACGAGAGAGAGACCCTCCAATGGACACTACAACCTCAACGCCTTGCCCAGACACCCATCTGCTGGAGACCCCAGCCACTTCAGGAGACTTAGAGACCAGTGTCCAGCATTCCATCCTGCCCCGGAGCTCCCATCTGGACCAGAGAACCCACAGCTCCCATCTGCCCTGGAACTCCCATCTGGACCAGAGCTTCCATCCTGTCCTGGAATTCCCATCTGGACAAGAGGAGCTCCCATCTGGACAAGACAAGGAGACCCCAGGGACTCCCTGAGACTCAGAGTCCCATCCCCCAGCTTCTATCCAGCAAGCACTCTCATCTGGACCAGAGCTCCCAGCCATCCCAGAGCTTCCATCTGGACCAGAGAGAGGCTCCCTAAATCTGTCAGCTCTGTCTGAACCAAGTACACTTGTAAGACCAAGAATGAACCCACAAGGAGATGGGCAGACACCAAGGCAGAAGTACATACGACAAAATAAAGAGCAATACAGCATCACCAGAACCTAGCCCTTCTCCAACAGCTACTCTTGAACATCACAGAATGGAAGAAGAAGAAGAAGAAGAAGAAGAAGAAGAAGAAGAAGAAGAAGAAGAAGAAGAAGAAGAAGAAAACAACCTTATAAGTAACATCATGAAGAAGCTAGAGCCTTATATAGAAGAAATCAAAAATAAAGTGGAGGAACAGACAAACAAAAAAAATGGGAAGAATGCTATAAAAAACTAGAGGAAAGGACAATTAAAGCAGAAGAAAACAGTAAGTCCCTGAAAGAAAATCATGAAAAAGCAAGGGAAACAGTCCAAGACCTGAAGAAGGAAATAGAAAAAATGAAGAAGACACTAGCAAAAGGAATGCTGGAAATAGAAAATCTGAGTAAACAAACAAGAACTTCAGATACAAGTATAACCAACAGAATGCAAGAAATGGAAGAGAGGATCTCTAGTGTTGAAGATACATTAGAAGAAATAGATTCATCAGTCAAAGAAAACACTAAAACCAACAAAGTCATGATCCAAAATGTCAAGAAATTTGGGACACCATGAAAAGACCAAACCTACAAATAATAGGGATAAAGGAAGGAGAAGAATACCAACTCAAAGGCGCAGAAAATACATTTAACAAGATCATAGAAGAAAACTTTCCCACCTTAAAGAATGAAATGCCTATGAAGATACAAGAAGCCTATAGAACACCAAACAGATTAGACCCCCCAAAAAAGTTCCCTTGCCACATAATAATTAAACAACTAAATGTACAGAATAAAGAAAGAATATTAAGGGCAGCAAAGGAAAAAGGCCAAGTGATCTATAAAGGCAAACCCATCAGAATAACACCCAATTTCTCAATGGAGACTTTGAAAGCCAGAAGGACCTGGATAGATATAATGCAGACACTAAGAGACCATGGATGCCAGCCTAGACTAATACACCCAGCAAAACTTTCAATCATCATTAATGGAGTGAACAAGACCTTCCAATACAAAACCAGATTTAAAGAATACTTATCCACAAACCCAGCCCTACAAAAAGCACTAGAAGAAAAATTCCAACCTAAGGAAGGCAGATACACCCATGAAAACACAGGCAATAGAAAACACCACAGCAATAAACCCCAAAGAAGAGAAGTACACACACACTACCACCAAAAAACAAAAATAATAACAGGAACGAACAATCACTGGTCATTAATATCCCTTTATATCAATGGACTTAATTCACCTATAAAAAGATACAGACTAAAAGAATGGATACGAAAACAGGACCCATCTTTCTGCTGCATACAAGAAACACACCTCAAATTCAAAGACAGACACCTCCTAGGAATAAAAGGCTGGGAAAAGACTTTCCAATCAAATGGTCTTAAGAAGCAAGCTGGTGTAGCCATCCTAATATCCAGCAAAATAGACTTCAAACTAAAATCGATCAAAAGAGATGATGAAGGACATTACATACTCATCGCAAGAAAGATCCACCAAGATGAAGTCTCAATTCTGAACATTTATGCTCCAAACACAAGGGCACCCACATATGTAAAAGAAACATTACTAAAGCTTAAATCACATATAAAACACCACACATTAATAGTGGGAGACTTCAACACCCCACTTTCACCTCTGGACAGATCAGCCAAATTGAATCTTAACAGAAACAAAATAGACTTAACTGATGTTATGGCTCAAATGGACTTAATCGATATCTACAGCACATTCCACCCAAACAAAAAAGAATATACCTTCTTCTCAGCGCCCCATGGAACCTTCTCTAAAATCGACCACATACTTGGCCACAAAGCAAACCTCAACAGATACAAAACAATTGGAATAACCTCCTGTGTTCTATAAGACCACCATGGTTTAAAGTGAGATTTCAACAACAGAAAAAACTACAGAAATCCTACAATCTCATGGAAACTGAATAATGCTCAACTGAATCACCAATGGGTTAAGGAAGAAATAAAGAAATTAAAGACTTCTAGAGATCAATGAAAATGAATACACCACATACCCAAACTTATGGGACACTATGAAAGCAGCGCTAAGAGGGAAATTCATAGCACTGAATGCCCACATAAAGAAGCTGGAGAAATCTCACGCTAGTGACTTGACAGCACACCTGAAAGCCCTTGAACAGGAAGAAGCAAAGTCTCCCAGGAGGAACAGATGCCAGGAAATTATCAAATTGAGAGCTGAAATCAATAAAATAGAAATAAAGAGAACAATACAAAGGATTAATGAAACAGAGTTGGTTCTTTGAGATCAACAAGATAATCAAGCCTTTATCCAAACTAACCAAAAGACAGAGAGAGAGCATCCAAATTAACAAAATCAGAAATGAAAATGGGGACATAACAACAGACAATGAGGAAATCCAGAGAATCATCAGGTCATACTTCAAAAACCTCTACTCCACAAAACTGGAAAATCTAAAAGAAATGGGTAACTTTCTGGATAGGTACCACATACCTAAGTTAAATCAAGACCAAATAAACAATTTAAATAGTCCAATAACCCCTAAGGAAATAGAATCAGTCATTAAAAGTCTCCCAACCAAAAAAACCCCTGGACCAGATAGTTTTACTGCAGAATTCTACCAGATCGTCAAAGAAGACTTAATACCAATACTCTTTAAATTGTTCCACATAATAGAAGCAGAAGGTATATTACCAAACTCCTTCTATGAGGCTACAATTACTCTGATTCCTAAACCAAACAAAGATGCAACAAAGAAAGAGAACTACAGACTAATCTCCCTCGTGAACATTGATGCAAAAAAAAAACTCAATAAAATTCTGGCAAACAGAGTCCAAGAACACATCAAAACAATTATCCACCATGATCAAGGAGGCTTCATCCCAGGGATGCAAGGATGATTCAACATACGAAAGTCCGTCAATGTAATACACCATATAAACAAACTCAAAGAAAAAAAACACATGATCATCTCACTAGATGTAGAAAAGGCATTTGACAAAATCCAACACCCCTTCATGATAAAGGTCTTGGAGCGATCAGGAATACAGGGAACATACCTAAACATAATAAAGGCAATCCACAGCAAACCAACAGCCAACATAAAATTAAATGGAGAGAAGCTCAAAGCAATACCACTAAAATCAGGAACAAGGCAAGGCTGTCCCCTCTCCCCATACTTATTGAATATAGTACTTGAAGTTCTAGCCAGAGCTAGAAGACAACACAAAGACGTTAAGGGGATACAAATTGGAAAGGAAGAAGTCAAGCTCTCCCTATTTGCAGATGACATGATAGTATATATGAGTGTCCCCAAAAATTCAACCAAGGAACTGATACAGCTAATAAAATCCTTCGGCAACATAGCAGGATACAAGATCAACTCAAAAAAATCAGTAGCCCTCCTATATACAGTAGACAAACAGGCTGAGAAGGAAATCAGAGATACATCACACTTTACAATAGCCACAAATGATATAAAATACCTTGGGGTTACTCTAAGCATGTGAAGGACCTATATGACAAGAACTTCAAGTCCCTGAAAAAAGAAATTGAAGAAGATGTCAGAAAATGGAAAGATCTCCCATGCTCATGGATAGGCAGGGTTAGCATAGTAAAAATGGCGATCTTACCCAAAGCAATCTACAGATTCAGTGCAACTCCCATCAAATTACCGACACAATTCTTCACAGATCTGGAAATAATAATACTCAACTTCATATGGAAAAACAAAAAAAAAACCCAGGATAGCCAAAAGAATCCTGTACAATAAAACAACCTCTGGAGGCATCATGATCCCTGACCACAAGCTCTACTATAGTGCTACGGTAATAAAAACAGCTTGGTACTGGCATAAAAACCGACATGTGGACCAATGGAATCGAATTGAAGTCCCTGACATTAACCCGCACACCTATGAACATATAACTTTTGACAAAGAAGCCAAAAATGTACAATGGAAAAAAGAATGCATCTTCAACAAATGGTGCTGGCAAAACTGGATGTCAATGTGTAGAAGGCTGCAAATAGATCCATATCTGTCACCATGCACAAAACTTAAGTCCAAGTGGATCAAAGACCTCAACATCAATCCAGTTACTCTGAGCCTGATAGAAGAGAAAGTAGGAAGTACTCCTGAATGCATTGGCACCAGAGATCACTTTCTAAATATAACACCAGTAGCACTGACAATGAGAGAAACAATCAATGGGATCTGTTGAAACTGAGAAGTTTTTGTAGAGCAAAGGACATGGTCAATAAGACAAAGTGACAGCCTACAGAATGGGAAAAGGTCTTCACCAACCCCACATCTGACAGAGGGCTGATATCCAGAATATATAAAGAACTCAAGAAATTAGACATAAAAATGCCCAACAGTCCAATTAAGAAATGGGCTATAGAACTAAACAGAGAATTCTCCACAGAGGAAGTTCAAATGGCAGAAAGACATTTAAGGAATTGCTCAATATCCCTAATTATCTGGGAAATGCAAATCAAAACGACTCTGAGATACCACCTTACACCTGAGAGAGTGGCTAAGATCAAAAACACAGAAGACAGCTTATGCTGGAGAGGATGTGGAGCAAGGGGAACTCTCCTCTACTGCTGGTGGGAATGCAAGATTGTACAGCCACTTTGGAAATCAATATGGTGCTTCCTTAGAAAATTGGGAATCCATATCCTCCAAGACCCAGCTGTAGCACTCTTGGGCACATACCCAAGGAATGCTCAATCATACCACAAGGGCATTTGCTCATCTATGTTCATATCAGCATTGTTTGTAATAGCCAGAACCTGGAAACAACCTAGATGCCCTTCAACTGAAGAATGGATAAAGAAAATACGGTACATATACACAATGGAGTACTACTCAGCAGAGAAAAACAATGACATCATGAGGTTTGCAGGCAAATGGATGGATCTAGAAAAAATCATCCTGAGTGAGGTAACCCAGACTTAGAAGGACAAACACGGTATGTACTCACTCATAGGAGGATACTAGATGTAAAACAAAGATGACTAGACTTCTACACAACTCCAGGGAGGCTACCTAGAAAACAGGACCCTAGGAAAGACACAGGGATCACCCAATGACAGAGAAATTGATGAGATTTACATGAACAACCTGGACAACAGTGGGAGTAATGAAGGGCACGATTTGAGGGAAAGAAAGCTTAGGGGAGCAGGAGATTCCAGCTGGATCAAGAACAGAAAGGGAGAACAAGGAATAACAGACCATGATAAATGAAGACCACATAACTAAGGAATAGGCAGAGTGCTGGAGAGGTCCCCAGAAATCCACAATGATACATCCTGTGTAGACTGCTGGCAATGGTTGAGAGAAAGCCTGATCTGACCTAGTCTGGTGATCAGATGACTAAACACCCTAACAGCTGTCTTGGAACTCTCATCCAATAACTGATGGAAGTGGATGCAGAGATCCTCAGCCAGGCCCCAGGCGGAGCTCCAGGTATCCAACTGTTGAGAAAGAGGAGGGAGTGTAAGAGAGTGAATTGTTGAGACCAAGATTGGACAAAGCACAGGGACAAATAGCCAAACAAATGGAAGCACATGAATTATGAACCAAAGGCTGTGGAGCCCCCAGCTGGATCAGGACCTCTGGATAAGTGAGACAATTGAATAGCTTGAACTGCTTGGGAGGCATCCAGGCTGTGGGACCAGGATCTTCCTTAGTGCATGAGCTGGCTGTTTGGAACCTTGGGCTTACATAGGGATACTTTGCTCAGCCTGGAAGCAGGGGACTGGACCTGCCTGTACTGAATCCACCAGGTTTAAATGAATTCCCAGGGGGGTTTTGGCCCTGGAGGAGATGGGAATGGAGGGGAGGGGATAGGGGGAAGGTGGGAGTGGGAGCGGGAGGGGGGAGGACAGGGGAACCCATGGCTGATGTGTAAAATTAAAACACAAATATAATAATAATAACAATAATAATAATAATAATAACAATAATATCATGGATTCAATAACTGGGTCACTAAAACTTTTATGATTTACATATTTATGATTATTTATAGATCAATCCAGGCAACAAACATGAAGAATACATAGATAAAGAAATGAGAAGGATAAAATAAGAAAACATGCATAAACCTACAGTGTGTGGGGGAGGGTGGTGAGGTGTATAAGTGTATGTTGTGTGTGTGTATATATATGTGTGTGTGTGTGTGCTATGTGTATGTGTGTATATATGTGTGTGTGTAATGTGTGTGATATGTGTGTGTATATGTGGTGTGTGTGTATATGTGTGGTATGTATGTATATCTGTGTGTGTGGTGTATGTATGTGTATGGTATGTGTATATGTGTGTATGTGCTGTGTGTGTGTTTGTGTGTGTGTGTGTGTGTGTGTGTGTGTGTGTGTGTGTGTTACATGTGTTAGAAACCAGGTATTCCCACAGTGTGCCCTCAGCGACTCAGCAGCTATGTAATCAAAAGTCGCCAATCTTTTAAAAGGTCCCTGCTATCACTGATCACTCTCTTGCTCTCTTGTTTTTTCTATATTCTGGTCTGTCTGTCTGTCTCTCTCTCTGTCTCTCATGTCCCCACTCTAAGATAGCCTTTCACTCCTCCCCAATAATTCTCTTATGTGCGATCTGTTGTGTGGTGTGATCTCTTAGCAGCATACCTTGGTCCCAAACTGCCACTGCTAAATTCTAACAATGCATGTGTGTGTGTAACATGTTTTGGTTGAATAGCATGTGGCAGAAGAACTTCAGTTTATGAAAAGTAGGAAGGAGATGAGGGAAGGAGAGAGAGAGAAGAAGGAAGAGAGGGGGGATGGAGAGAGGAAAGAAGGAGGGGAGAGAGAAAACCAGGGGCAAGATTCCCTCAAAGACCTGTGACTTTCTTCCTCCAGCTATGTCCCATCTCTACAAGCTCCAAAATCCTCAAATAGTGTCAGCAGCTGAAGAGCAAACCAATCTGGAAGGGGCATCTCACATTCAAATTACAATAGTTTTAGCTGAGCATATGCCTGTAATCTACATTCTTGGAAGGTAGAGGTGTTTAGGGGTTCAAAAACAGCTTGGCTACCTTATGAGTTTGAGGCCAGCCAAGGCTGTATGAGACACTATGTCAAGAAAACAAAACCAAGGGCTATAGTTTTAAAGATGTCAGCCATAAGAACATCTGAAAATTACAAAACACCAAGAATTAAACCTAATAAAACGAATGCATGGTGCTAGTTCAGAAAATAAAAATGTCAAAATATATTAAAGAAATTATCAAATACATGAGATGACAGTCATATATAATGATGCCTATTAAAATATCTTCACACACATACATGTATTTACAATTTGAATTTTTTTCAAAATCCTAGTTAAGCTCATTACGAACCTGAAAAACTGGTTTGTAAATGCTTAGGTAGTTAAGAAAAGCCAAGAAGAATCAGTCATAGCTGAAATATTGTATTGTATCGTATTAAAGCAAATAAAAACCACAGCAACCCGGTAGCAAGCCTATAAATGATTACATAAATGCAACTTCATATATAATTAGTGGCCTAGGCAATCAGTATAAAAAAGATGATCATTTCAGTAACAGATGCTAACTATTTATATGTATAAAAAGTATCCATATGTCATAGCATACTCAAAATTCATCATTTAGATTGAACTCATACATATAATAAATTGCAAAATTCAGAAAATGATGAGATGCTGCTTTATTACTTTGAGCTATAAAGAATGCATAAGCTTTTTGTTTGTGTTTTTCTTATTTTTGAGATTAATATAATTATATCCTTTCTCTCTTTCCTTCCCTCCCTCCAAACCCTCCCATAAATTACTCCTTGTACTCTTTCAAATGTGTGGCTTCTTTTCTTATTAGTGGCTGTTAAATGTGTGTATGTATAATTCATTTATATTCCTAAATATAACTCGCTCAGTCTGTATATTGGTTACTTGTGTGTATGTTTTCTGGGCTGTCCAATGGTTGTGCTCTTCTTTGGGGGAAATTTTATTTTCCACTCTCAGCATTTCTTAGTTGCCTAGTTCTTTGTGTAGTAGGGTTGAGGTCTCATGGGCTTTCTCCCATCCACTTAGGCATGTCTTGTTGAAGACTCTATGCACTTCAGACACGGGGCTCAAGAGCCCTCTAGTTGGAACAGACCTGAATGCCTCCTCCCTGAGGACCAGCTTTAATGGTGCCAGAAGGCATCACATAAGCTTCCAAAGGATGGAAGCAACTAATAGTCCTACCCAGACATTCTGCCTATGAACTACAACAATGACCAGCATAATACAGAAACCCTGAAAAGATGGGTCAGTGGTTAAGAACACCTGCCACTCTTGCTAAGGATAAGTTTTGGTGTCTAGCACTCATGTTGCAGCTCACGACTGCCTGTCATTTCTGTTCCAGGATATCTGACACCCTCTCCTGATTTCCGCAGACACTAGGTACTCTCGCAGTGCACATACATAGATACATGGAGGCAGAGTACTCATACCCAAACTTAACCTATTTAAGCAGGTGAAAATAAACAACATGCCAGGAGAAGACATTTGGAGTGTGGATGAAGAGTTCAGCTTCTGGTGTCAAATAGATTTAGTGTCAAATATTAATATTAGTACAGAATTTGTTTTCTCATCATAGAGATTTAAGGATATTCCTGATTCTATGAATCACCAGATAATAATTTATTTCTATTTCCATTTAAGAAAAACACAAGTTGGAGACTGTTTGTGTTTAAAATACACACTGTATGTTGGAGGCCTGAGGATCAGAGCCTTGCTTCCTGGGTTCCAAATACCCGAGTGCTGGATACTGCTGCTCTGTCTCCAGGCTTAGGACTTACCCAGCTCTTCCGAATTTCCTTGAACTCTGCACACATACTGTTTTTATAGCAGCTCTAAGACTTGCTACACAGTCAAGACTATATGAAAGGCATGTGCATCATTAAAATAAAGCCAAGTATCTCCCCTCCCTATTTGCTGGTAAGCCAGCCAAATATGCCAAAGTGAACTCAAGCCATGCCAGCTACCTTCTCCAGAAGCAGATCAAGTCACAGGTTTCATAAAATGGAAATTAACATTTGCTATAGTCAGGAGTACATTAGAAAATGCTGTGTAAATATTTCAGATAAAAGTTTGAAAAGTCTCCCCTGGCCTGACTAAAATGCTTACTCCCTGTATCCCTTTTCTTTTGTACCTTCAGGCACTGCTATATAAACCTGCCAGCATTATTAATGCATCTCAGGATGGTTCCATGTTGTTACTAAATATGGAAGAGCTGAGGAGCAGGGCCTTAAAAGAAGAAAGGCGCATTGCTGTTGAAGGAGGAGCAGTATTGCCCTCTTCCTTCTTTGTACTTTGGACCCTCACATAGGAGCCTGCAAAGGGAAAATTAAAAACAGCTATCACAGTTGAATATCACACACACACACACACACACACACACACACACACACACACGCACACACTGGAGAAAAATGCACTTTACTTAAATTTTATCATATATTCTTTTCTCTAGAAAGAACTCACAGATCACATGTTGATGGCAGTGTAAAATTTTCATACTTTTGTCTTAAGTTGGTGCCCACCGATAGTTTAGGATTGGCTTCTTTCCTCACATCATTTTCTTCCTTGTCTATGTTATGGTTAACATGTCTTAAGTGTAAAGTACTGTGCTTAAGAGATCGATAGAACAAAAATGCCTGTAACCTGCAAGGGCTACTTGCCCAAGGACAGATAACTTCCTGGAATGCTGGGGGCTGCTGTTCATGTAAAATAACAGACATGCGTGTTTATGCTTCTGTAAACAAGCTTGGTTGCCCTGAGTGTGTGTGTGCTTGATTACATGTAGGCAGGGAGGACATAGCCTTTTGAGTTTTGCCCTTTATCTCTCTTCATAGAACTGGGAGACAGAAAATGAGGGAAAGTAAACTTTAAGATCTCTTTGGAAGAAACAAGAAACAATTTAAAATGTTGAAAGTGAACTAATTGCATGAAGGCAGGAAGTATGTAGCCTTGTGAGTTTTGCCTCTAAAAGCTCAAGACCAATGCAATTCTGAGCTATACTCTGAGCATGAGTCTTAGTATGCACCTAGTCAGTATCTACAGTCCTGGCCAATGTTTTAAAAAGCCTCTTATTTATTAAAATGTATTCATTGTCAGGCTGGTGAACCTCTAAATGACCCTAGACCCATGACAGTCTGAAAGCCATAAACAAGCTGGAAATTGTAAATGTAGGTAGACTCAGAGGTTTTCTATATGTCAGGGTTACATACAATAACACTTTCTATATAGACCGAAGTGTTATTTCTGCTTGATCTTCAATGCTAATGTCAGAAATTGCTTTTCATTTTGTTATCAGCTACTGTCAGAAATTTCCTTTCATTTTGTCAAGCTTTTTGTAAGCTCCTTATCTTCAAAACCTTTGGTTTCTATTTCATCTCAACCTGACTGCTTTATACTACTCAGTTTGAGCACGACTCCCAAGTTTCTATCAGCACCTAATTCCATTCTTCCTGCTCTCTTTATCCCTTTAGGTCACTTCTCTACCCTCATGTGCACTTGGGCCCCCTTAATCTATCTACACCACTGTAACACATTAGCCCTTGCTTAACTTAATTTACTCCTCAGCCTAGCCCCAGGTACACCTACTTCCATGGGTGCCAAGCTCACAGTCTTTGCTTTTCCTCCAAATGCCCAGTGTTTATTGTATGGGCCAGGATAGTCCTGATTAGATCATGCAAGATTCTTGTAATTTTTGCTTCAATTTCAACATTTTGTTTCTTCCAAAGAGACCTCGAAGTTTACTTTTCCCTTGTCTTCTCTCTTCTAGTTCCATGGTAACTTGTTGTAGGTTAAGTAGAAACTGTTTCTTCATTCAACTTCTACGGTCTGAAGTTTGTCATCAGAACACCTTCCTGAAGCATGTGGGGCTATTCCTTCTTTTTTTTAATTAAGAAATTTTTAAATCCATCTTCCATACCAATTACAGATCCTCCTCTTCTCTCCTCCAGCCTTTCCCCACCAACCCCTCCCCCCCCCCCTTCTACAAGAAGAACCTGGTACATGTCCAAGCCCCTCCCTCTGCCTCAAGGCTGTGTAAAGTGTCCCTTCATAGGTAGTGGGCTCCAAAAGGCCAGCTCATGTGCCAGGGATGGATCCGGATCCTACTGCCAGGGAGTCCCCTTAAGCAGATCAAGCCACACAACTGTCTCGATTATGCAGTGGGCCTAGTCCAGTTCCATGAAGGCTCCACAGGTGTTGGTCTAAAGTTCATGAGTTCCCACTAGTTTGGTTTGGTTGTCTCTATAGGTTTCCCCATCATGATCTTGATGCCCCTTGCTCATACAATCCCTCCTCTCTCTCTTCAACTAGACTCCTGGAGCTCGGCCTGGTGTTTGGCTATGGATCTCTTGAATGTGGCATTCAATTGTTCCAGCATTATTTACTGAAAACACTGCTATTGTACACTGTCCCATTAAAACTGGATGCATACCCCTGTGGTCCCAGCACACAAGAAGCAGAGGCAGCCATTTTCATGGCTGTCTTAGTTAGGATTTATTATTGCTGTGAAGAAACACCATGGCCACAGCATTTCTTGTAAAGAAAACATTTAATTGAGGGTGGCTTGCTTAAAATTTCAGAAGTTCAGTCCATTATGATCGTGAAGGGGAGCATGGAAGTGTGGTGCTGGAGACCAGAGTGCTACATCTTGCAGTCAACAGGAAGTCGACTGACTGTCTCACTGAGGGAAGCTTGAAAAAAAGAGATGTCAAAGCCCCGCCCCCACAGGGACACACTTCCTCCAACAAGCCCTCCTAATGGTGCCGCTCCCTTGGGGACCACTGTCTTTCAAACAACCACATTGGCCAGCCTAAATTACATACCATGACCCAATATTAAAGTTATACATTAAAATGATCATAATTTTTCCTTAGGTATTGATCCTGCATTGGATATTCAGACTGATTCTGAATCTTAGCTGGTTTAAAACACGTTTCAGTGAAACAAACAGACACCTCTTCAACATACTCATTTCCTTTTGTATATCTATAATAGATTTTGTTTAAACCCAGAAATATAAGTCATGTGTAATACGGTAGATTATTTTTAATTTCTTGGTGTACTTTCATGCTATTTTCCAAACAGCCATACTAATTTAATTCTCACAAACATTGCTCAGGGGCTCTCTTTTTTTTTCACATCCTCATCACCTGTTGTCTTTGTCTTTTGGTAATGGCAATTTGAACAGTGTGAAGTGATAGCTTAGCAGTGTTTTAGTTAGCCTTCTCCTGGGAATTAGTGGAGCTGACAATTTTTTATCTGCCTTTTGGTTATTTGTATTTGTTCATTTTGCTTGTGTTTTTTGCTGATTACTTTCTTTTCTTTTGAGGTAGTCTCATGGTGTAGTACAAGCTGGCCTGAAACTTGATTGGTGATCATTTTGCCTGCACATCCTGAATACCAATGTTAGTCATTGGCCCCATGCTGAACTCTATACATTCTTTTGAAAATATGTGTTCAGAAACATAATCTGTCTATTTCTTAAAAATAAAGTACAGTTGCTTCTAGTGTTATTGAGTTCCACATGGACTTCAGGTATCTTGAGTATTGTTCACAAATATCATCTCTCATTTCTTCCATTAATTTATTGTTGTGAAGAAACTTTTCAGTTTCATGTAATTCTGTCTGTCTACTTTTCTTGAGTTGCCTATACTTTGGGGATCATAAAAAAAATTATTAGATCAATGTCAAGAACCTGTTTGCATTCTTATTTTCTAGTAGTCTTAAGATTTTGTGCATTATATTTTTACTCATATTGAATAAATTTGCATTTTTAGTGTGAGAAGATTCTAATTTCTTTTCTTTTTCATGCTGGGAAAATCTGATGCTTAGGAACTATGTCAAGTTTTCCAACCTTTCTTTCTATTTGGTCAACAATATCCAGCCTCCTCGTCTCCTGTAGGGACTAATCTCTGGTTTCCCAAGATTCTTTTTCTGGAATTGGTGCTAGGGTTGACAGTCAAGTCAGACTCTTTACTAGTATTTCTTAATATGCCGAATAAGAGCTGTCTGAATCTTCCTAGTTTATTCATAGGACATCTGGAAAGACTCTTAGGTCAAGGTTGGATTACATATTTACAATGGATCTGTTGGTAGGCTTACTGAACTCTCCTAAAGTTACTCCAAGGCCACCTGAAAAAGCATCTCTCTCAAAGATCCTGAAAATCCCAAGCTTGCCAGTGATTCCAGAAGTTGGGTAGTGGAAGTAGCAGTATCAGGAATTTGGGGCCAGCCTTAGCTTCAGAGTGGATTCTTGATAGTCTGGGGTACATGCCACACTGTCGCAAAAGACCAAAAAGTAAGAAAAAATAGTAACTAAATAAATACCCAAACTCCCACAGATGATGGTGAAATTAACTACCTAGTGAAAATTTTTATGCGCAATATTTGAGTGAACTTCCATTTCTGTTTGATGTATAAACTCCCCACAGTGGAATTAAAATTTAATATTTGTTGCTTTTGCCACATTGCTGGCCCAAGCAACTTGGCCAGTTTAGACTCACCAGCAGTAGAGCTTCTTGAATCCATACTAACCCTGGCCATTAAGACTAACAAAGTCTTAATTGTCTCCCTAGTAGCCATTGTCCTGGAGAGGGCTCCCAAGTTCACATAACAATGTCAAAATGTCTGAGAGCCCACTTCCTCCAGCCCCAGTTGTGTGAATTTCCCCAACTCAAGACGAAGAGCAAGAGTATAATTTCAGTTTCTCTTCTTAGCCTTTCAGATGACACAGAGCAGAGCAAAGCCTTCATTATTGTCATAGCAGTTCTGATGTTTCAGTCCATAATTGCTGGGCTCCATGTTTCTGGGCCTGTAGTAGGGCAAAGCATCATGGTGGAAGAGCATTGTGAAGCAGCCTGAACACCCAATGGCAGACAGGTGGCAAGAGATCAATACAGATTTTTATATAGGTGTGTAGATTGCTATGTGCTGTGGATATCGCTCTGGTTGGCCAGTAGCCAGGCAGGAAGTATAGGCGGGACTAGCAGAGAGGAGAATTGAGAGAACAGGAAGGCGGAGAGGAGGAGCCACCAGCCTGCCATCCAGGGAGCAGCATGTAAAGGCAGCAGGTAAAGCCACAGAACATGTGGCAACATATAGATGAACAGAAATGGGCTGAGTTTAAGTGGTAGACCTGAGCTAATGGCAGAGCAGTTTAAATAATATAAGCATCTGGATGTTTATTTTATAAGTGGGCTACGGGACTGCTGGGGCTTGGCGGGACCTGGAGAGAAAAACTCTAGCTACAGCGATGGGCAGAATATATCAAATTACATTAAAAGTCACACAAGTATGCGGCTACTGATGCATTATGAATGCCACCACTCATTCTTAACCCTCCTTCTAATCCCCAGGTCTTCCCCTTTATGGTTGCATGTCTTTTTATCTCCTAGCGAATAAGAAAATGTGGTGGTTTTACTCTTCTGTGGTGTACGTGTGGATTATTTTCTTAGTATGATGATCTCTAGTTCTGTTTTTTATTCAAATGACATAACTGCATTATTTGTTAGAGATAAACAAAACTTCATTGTGAATTTATAGATTTTATTCATATGCTGAAACACATTTTGGTGAATTCTATAATTTATCTATTGTGACTAGCACCACATTATTATTTTAAATAGAAAACAATAAAGCAGCAGAGAATCAAAAGCTTTTTTAATAGTTAAAGTGACTACCAAAGGCCCTTTATTTCTCTAGAAAGCAAGGGATGGTAAAAAATGAAAGATAAGTTAGGGGTTTAGGAGAGGCACAAAAAGGTAGAAAAGTGTAAACAGACATTTCCTGTCCTGACTGCCCAGTTCCAAATTACTTAGAGGCTGAATAGGCCTGTTCCCCATCCCAGCAGTTGTTTTTAAATTATCACAGACTTTGTACTATTTTATAAATACTCAGCTGACAGCTTGAGCTTGTTACTAGCTCTTAAATTTAAATTAAACCATTTCTATTAATCTATGTATTGCCACATGGCTCATGGTTTTACCTGTCCTCTAGTATGTCTTGCTTCCTGGGAGGCTGGCTGGCATCTCTCCTGACTCTACCCTCCTTCTTCCCATCCTTTTCAGTTTGGCTTCACACCTAACTTCCTGCCCAGCTATGGGACTGTCAGCTTTTTATTAACCAATGAGACTAATACATATTCACAGTGCAGAAAAGGATTGTTCCACAGCAGAAAAATCTCATAGTAATAAATTTTGTGCCTCATGATTCAAGACTATTTTGAGTAATTTTCTTTTTTTTTTTTTTTTTTTTTTTCTTTTTGTTTTTGTTGTTGTTGTTTTGAGACAGGGTTTCTCTGTGTAGCTTTGGAGGCTGTCCTGGAACTCGCTCTGTAGACCAGGCTGGCCTGGAACTCACAGAGATCCGCCTGACTCTGCCTCCCAACTGCTGGGATTAAAGGTGTGCACCACTGCCCGGCGTTGAGTCGTTTTCTTAAGAAGACTAGATATTGAAGAACTCTGAGTATATGGTTGGAAGTGTACTTAAGTGATACAGTACTTGTCTCACATGGGTGAAATCCCAATTCTCAAAAAAAAAAAAAAAAAAAAAAAAATCTGACTACAAAAAAGTGTGTAGGTGAGAGGGGGGAAAACAAGTTTAACAGTGGGTCAAGAGTTATAATTAGATTTATATGTATGAAAACTAAAACAACTTATTTGCCATTTGAATCAAGTGTTAACATGTGAACAGCTATTGACTTGATAATAAAATAGCCATCTTCACTCTAAGATATATACCTACAGTGATAGGCCATATATAGGGACAAGTAGGCTACACTTGTGGTGTGGGGAGAAAAGTAGTAGCACGCTTTCTGGCTTTCTACAAGGTTATAGAGAGTATAAACTAGGTATTTGGGCTCAACCTTCTCATCTCTCACCTTCCTGTTTTCTCAAGGCACTTAAAACCTCATTTTACATGGTTTGGTCTCAAAGTTTATTCCAATTTATTCAAGACAATTATTAAATCATTCATATGGATACAGAGGAGACTGTGAAATATAAACAATGACTTCATTACTTTAGTCACTAACACCAAGTATTCAGTTTTTTTCTCTACCCCAAATTCCTAAGATGCATTTAAACTCTACTTTTTATTCCCCTTTTACCCATTCCATCTCAAGTTGCTAGCAAATTTTTTGAGAACTGGCAACTCATGAAACACTTGGAAAATTAACAAAGGATGGGATAGTATCATATCCACATTACATAGGTTTCTACTTCATAAAGATAGTATCAGAGGGTTACACAAAAAATAACAAACACTATCAATCTTGGAAGGCTGCCTGGGGCACAGTGACAAATGAGTTCTGTTAAGTCCCTATTGTCAAGAGGTTTTTCTGCTCAACAGAACAATTTACCACATGAGGAATTGGAGACTAGGCTGGCCAAAAGAAAAACTGAAACTAAAGGACAGTCAATGCATTTAAATACTCTTAATATAAAATAATTCCTAGAACACAAATAACTACATACAGGAAAAAACATATAGTCAATCTATATAAGAATCATTTGATTGGTTCTATTATCTGTTTCCCTCATCTGCTAGCTTCACTTTGTTAGGCCAGTGTCTTAATTTTAGGTGTGTTACTCCCATTATATGTCATGTTATGCAAATTCAGAGGAAATGATAAATCAGATCCAATCACAATGGCCAGAATTTGAAGTAGCTAGGCTGGCCCTCAACTCTACATAGTTGGAGGTGCCCTTGAACTCTTGATCTTCCTGCATCCACTTCCCCCAAATACTGAGACTACAGGTGTGCAACATCAAGCTTGGCTTACACTTCCCAATCTTAACAGAGTTACTAGGAAAAAAAAAAAAAAAACTTTACAGTTGTAAATCAATTCTCCCCCCACCCACCCCCACACACAAATAATTCTGGACACGTTCAAGGACCCAAAAAAGCACACCTTACAAGAAAGGCAAAACCTTTTGTCTCCTCAGCTCCTGTCGGTTAGATCTCGTGGGAAACACAAACTCACAAATGCTTCTGGACTAACCCCCTCTACACTTAGCAACAGGCTGTACTTTCCAAACTTAAAACATGACTCTTAAAACATCCAAATTGCATCTGCTCAACTGTTCGAAGTCCCTGATGAAAAAGTTTCAACCGCTTTCATCTATCTTTGATATCGTCTACCCAAGACGTAATCTGGGTTCTTTCTCCGGAATAAAACGATAAATAATAAAATGTGGGGTAAAAGGGTCCCCTCCTTTTGGCTGTCTTCCAAAGTACTTCCTTAGGGCCGGTGAAATGAAACCACAAGTCTGTACAGATTTTTAGCTTGGTGTCTTTAAAGAGCACGTCCCCTAGCCAATGTCACAAGTATTTGCTGAATATTTAATTTTTGACAGACGACACAATTAATACTGCCCACGGTAACCCTTCAACCTAAGATGGCCCGGTGTCCTTTACCTTCCTCTCCCCTTTTCTCGTTTCCAGGTTGGCAGCCCAACAGGGCAGGAAGGATTTAGGTGGTCTTTCCCTAGCCTGAACCCCACACCCACGAACTGTCGGCCACAGAAAAGCCCAAGACCCGCCTCCGGCTCGCGACATTTTGGGGGAGAAAGCTCCTGAAACGGAGAGTCCGATGGGAAAAGGGTGGGACTTCCGGGGCCGCGGACGTCCCTCCGGATGGCCCAGGGTCTCCGGCTGGGGAGGGCCTGAGCGAGCAGGAGCGGAAACGGGTGAGCGGCCGAGCGGAAACAAGCCGGTGTGGGAGCGGAAGCGGGTCGCGCGCAGCGGAAGCGGGTCGCGCGCCGCGGAGGGTGAGGTTTCTCCCGCCCCCCCCAGGGCGGAAGAGGGTCTTAAGAAAGCGGAAGGGGAAGTCAGCGCCGAGGGCTGGAGGGATGTACGCGGTAGAGAGCCGCGGTCAGGATGCGCCCGTCCCGGGAGAACCCCCGGAACCCGGTATGGCGTGATAGGGGAGGAGCACCTTTTCCGGCGCCTCCCGAGCGCGGCGAGTCTCCGCGCAGGCGCACTGCCCTCTGCCGGCTCTTGCAGGCAGTGCAGGCGCCGGCCCCCAGGGGGCTCGTGCAGGGGTGCTGGAGGTGGCAGGGAAGATTCCTGACGTGCTGCAGGGAGCGTGGGCAAACCTCGACGTTAGCAATCTCAGAGGACGGGGAGATTGGAGATCAGCTCTCCGCGTTGGTTTCTGAGTGCTTTGGAGTCCCCGTGGGAACTTAGGTGATGTTCCCTTGGATCCCTATAAGGCCTACTTGGGAACTCAGTTTATCTTGCTTGTGTTAAGCATTGCCTGCGTATTGGTTTCGTGAAGCCAACCTTTTAACAACAAAAGAAAAGCCACCCAACTTTGGCGGGTGTAACTACAGGTATCAACCCCCTCCCCACTTTGGTCCAAATTCCTGAGGAGTTGGAAAGACTTTCTGAAGGACGTCAAAGTCAGTACTTCTTATTTTCCTAACTTCCACGCCGGATTCTATAACGCGTGACCGGCTCTTGTTCTGGGTGCTACAGGGTTAGAGATACGAGCAAGACTAATATCGAAGACGGTATGGAGAAATCGCATTCTTCTTGGGGGAAGGGACAGGTAGAAATTGTGAAATCTCAGAGGTGGAGGAAGAAGGAACATGGTTTGTTTTGGTTTTGGACACCTTATTGGACTATGACTTGACAGCTGATTGGCACATGGTTAGCTGATACGCACAGAGCAATGATCATCATTCCAGAAAGGCAGACCTACCTGCTTGTGGAGAGACAGAGTTGCAGCAGGGTGAGTTAGAACAACAACTAACCGGATAGATGGTGGGTTCGCTCTGTGGTCAGGTCCTTAAGCCTACGAATTTAAGGACATTATTGGAAATTACTGTTCGCCAGGAACTATTCTCAGCACGCCAGATGCCCTCTTGGCAACTAAGTTTAGCAGGACAATTTGTCAAAAGAAGTAGTTACAGTAGTGTTTGATGGGACCACAGATGTTGGTACTGGAGATGGGATTTTATGCAGACTGGGGAGTTAGAGAGGATGACTTGGAATTACTGCCGGAAATGCAAAAGACTGTAACATCATACTTGCTGAAATTTGAGACGATAGAAAACAAGATTTCAGGACAAGAAAGTTACTTTCTTGGTTTTGTGTGTAGGGAAAGGTGTGGGTGGCATGTAGTGGAACCCGAGAATTAAGGAGTGTAAAATTGAAAACCAGAGAAACAGATTGTATATTTCAGTCTAAAATGCCTTCTGATTTTTCGTTGTTGACTTCCTTCCTTACTATGGAGTTATGTTAATTTTCTAGCACAATTTAATGATTCCAGCGTGGTGTTAAATAGAAAAGGACTTTCCATGGAGGAACTAGTATATAAGAATTAGAGAGGAGAACCTTTGGTCCTAGATGGCCAGAGGGGTATTCTTTTCAGCTTTCCAGTGGTTTGACGGTTAGCTTTCTCAGCTGGAATAATCTGTTCCCTGGTAGGACAGCAAGGCGGGACCGGCATGACACAGTTTGGATAGTTTTTTTTTGCACTGAAGAAAGTTTTATAAAATTGTAACTGCCCCCAGAACCTTTTCATTGCCTCGGGTGACCAGGAGTAAAGCAAATAGAGGTTGTTTGTATGTGTCTAGTCCATGGTAGCCCCTGAATTTCAAATTCTTTACTTGTATTTTCAGATACTACACTAATTCACTAATGTCTAACTTCTTATCATCTTAGCACTACAGCTATCGTGTGCCCTTAAAAATGATTTCTTTTTAATAATGCATATGGGGGAGTGGCCAGGTTATGTGCAGATGAGTGGGAGGTCAGAAGAGGACTGTGTCTCCTGGAGCAGGAGTTACCAGCTGGGAACCAAACTCAGGTTCGCTGGAAGAAAGGTAAACAATTTTAACCATTGAGCCGTTTCTCCAGCCCAGACCATTGTGTATTTTAGCTTGTGAATTTAGGATTGGTGTGAAAGTATGCACAATATACTATTATCAAATTGTTAGGATTGGAATCCCAAAGTTTGGGTCAGTGAGTCTAGCAAGCTTAAGATGTACTTTGAATTACTCTGGTACAGACAAGGAATCTCAAAGGAGTACACAAAACAAGGGTCAGTATTGGGGAAGGCACAGAATAAAGGAAGAAGAGAAAAATATGGAATTGGAAGAATGGATACATGTCTTAATAGAAGCCTTTCTTGGGAAAGTGTCCATTTCACAAATCAAGGCTTTCTAACAAAGCAGTGCATTATATAAATATTTTAAATGTTCAGTGATTTGAAGGTAAGGAGGCATGATCTGATAGCAATAATACTAATCACGTTTAGAGTTGCCAAATCTTGGAGAACAAGACAATATATCTAAAGTAGGCAGACCCCTTACCAAACAGACAAACAAAAAAATACTGATTCTACTAACCTATAATAACAATTAAAATGCCAATAGTTTTTAAGCCTCTACTCTATATTTTATATATTAATTTCTTGTTCTTTTCCTAAACAAAGCATTATAAAAATGCAGAAAAAAATAGCATTCTTTAAATAGCCATCTAAATCCTGATCAGGCTTTCTTAGCATTTTCGTTTGGAGTTATGACCAGTGTGAGGAAGATCAGAACTTTTGCTCCTAATTAATTTCTTAATTATCTCTTCATACTGGATCATACTCAGGAACAAACCCAAAACTTCACAGAGCACACACACAGCCCATTTAAAAATGATAAACTCATTGGGTCTCCTTCTGACTATGTAGGCTACTCAACTTCTCAATTGAGTTTGTGTATGATCTTGAGAGCTTATCTTATGTTTTCCTGGAGCAGAAGCAGATCCAGCAGAACCGTGACACCTGCTCTGTGTGGCCTTCTGACTGTGAGAGAGTAAAGGTAGCTCCAGATGTCTTCCCAAAATATGAAGGATATTGTGGGGAAGAAGACAGGCCACTGGAGAGGAAATGAAAGAGAATCCAGACGTAACAGTAGAAAAATAAAAATTACACTCTTTTTATTGGGGCAACTACATACTTCTTTCTTTTCTAGAAATGGCAAAAAGTCTTTTGACTACGTCTCTGTCTACAAGGACGAAACTGTTACAAACAGGAGTGTCGCTTTATAATACATCTCATGGTTTCCACAAGGAGGAAGTAAAAAAGATACTGGAGCAGTTTCCTGGCGGATCCGTTGACCTTCAGAAGAAACAGAATGGCATTGGCGTTCTCACGCTGAACAACCCCAATAAAATGAATGCCTTCTCAGGTAGAGGCCTCCCTAAAGAGTGACATCAAGTCATAGCCTGCCGCCATGTTGTTCTTGCCTTGTCCCGGTGGAAGAATTCTTGAGAGTCTCGGTATTCCTGATAGAATATATATACACAGAAACAATTTTCTATAAAGTGAACCAGAAATATTTTTGTAATTATGCATATGTTGATTTTTTTAAAATCATGAATATAAATCTTGATAAAAATGAGATTCGTGTGTAGAGTTAAGTATTCTAAGCAGCCACTATTTAGAGAGCAAAATCAAATAGAGCTGCCTTCCCATTCCTGATACCTTGCCTTTCTCATCATGGAATGCACCCTTGTTCGGATGTCATACCTTCTTCTCTATGATAGGCTCCCAGTGCCTATCCTTCCTCACCATGATGGAATGCACCCTTGTTCTGACGTCCTATCTTCCTTGCCATGATGGCATGTACTCTTGTAAAGTGTGAGCTAGAATAAAGGCTTCTTTCTTTAATTTGTTTCTTGTCGGGAATTTTGACATAGCAGTGAAAAAAGTAACTCTTCACAGATTGCACACAGTCACTCTATGGATTAATGTACTGTAAAGTACATTTTAATGTTATAAATGAAGATGAAAATTTCCCCAACAAGGGGCTGGAGAGATGCCTCACCAGTTAAGAGCACTAGTTCAATTCCCAGCAACCACATGGTGGCTCACAACCATCTGTAATGAGATCTGGCGCCCTCTTCTGGCCTGTAGACATACATGCAGACAGAACATGGTATATGTAATAAATAAATAAATCTTTGAAAAAAAAATTTCCCCAACAAGAAATCCTTGTGGTATTAGATTTATTTTGTTGTATGTTATTTGGCTAGTTTAGAAACTAAGTTTTGATTAGGCAGTCTAATATTTTGATTCTCTGTATATCAAACATATATGTTTCAAAATATTTCCACTAAAAATAATTCCTATAAGAAGTTACATGTGAGATTTTTTTTTCCTTTTTATTTTTATAGTATATTTTGGAAACTTGTTAATATATTTAGTATATATCTCAGTTGACTACCCACAGTTCAAGTGTTCAAAATTTGCATGTAATTAATGGTAGTAGCTCCATATATTCAATTATGTAGAAGAATATTAGTTTGATGCATAATATGAAAAACAAAAGCAGAGATGCTTTAAGTCTTGGTGTTTTGTTAGCTTAGATGGGGAGATGAGTGAACTCCCTGCCATGCCTTTTCTTAAAAATAGTCCCAGCAGATACTCTACGGCCCATTAGGGTGTAAGGTCTCCTCCAACTCTTAAGGTTTATTGCACTAAGTCAGAAGAGTGAGTTTAAAATTAACTAGTACTATAGTTTTTCTTTTTTATATTTATGGCCACTCATTGTTTTGGCACTTAAATGTCATGTATGATTGAAGATGCATATTTGTCTGCTTTGATTTATTTTTACATTAAATGTATGGATCTTTGATTTCTCCCAAACTGTAAATAATTTTCATGTAATAATATTTTTCAAGCACTCAGGATATTCTTGAGAAGTTTCCATTTTAAATAGATCATACTTAGAAAGGATGATTTCATTGGTTACTTGTGAGTTTATAACATTGATCTAACATTTACTGTAGAACCTCATCACCACTGGTTACTTTAAAAATGGCAGAGTAGTGATTCTTGACCTTGTGTAATTTTTTTTTCCCAAAAATAAGTTTGTATATTTTAATTGGATCTGGGTAGTAAAGCTTGGAAACTGTAGATTCTCTGGAAGTTATGACTTTCAGTTATGATCTTTAGTTTGGCTTCTAATTCCTTTTACCTAGGAAAGTAACATTAAGCATATTGAGGATATGACCTTGGAAGATAACCAAAGATGTGCATAGATACAGATCATTCATTAGAACGTCACGTAACATTCTCTGCTGTTTCCGATTTTAAATTTATTGTTAAAGGAAGCTTGCATAGGATTTTGTAATCATATCGCCATAACTATCTAATATATAAATCATTGATTTGACTGCTGGTAGACCTGTGAAGCACTTTCATAGTGTGCCCTCAGGCATGTCAGTTTGTCAACCATGTCATTAATTTATTACATATTTATTGGCCCTTTTCAGACTGAACTAAAATCTTGTTCGTCCTGATGGGAAGAGAGTTAGACTCTCACTTTGCCCTATATTTTTATAGACTCTATGTCATAAAATGTCAGTCATCTCATGCTCCTAAAACTTGTTGAGCTGCTATCTTTACCATAAGGGGTAATTTTTCTTTATCACTGAATCCAATATTGTATATCCCAACTTTTCTGTGTCTAGGACCTGTATGGTACATTCTTATTTTTCTTTCCAAATACATTTATCCAATTTCTTAAGATACATAGACTAATGAATTTAAAATTTTAAGGCAGAGGCTGTTTTATATACCTTGATTGTATATTGCATTGTATAGCACAGTAGGCATTTGGTAGCTATACAGTAAATATTTGTAAAGTGTATGTCTTAGTGGTCTTGCTTGGCACTTTACTATTTCTGTTTTTATTAGTCTATTACATGCATTCATGTTTTATTCTCTCATCTGGTAGGTGTCATGATGCTACAACTTTTGGAAAGGGTAATTGAATTGGAAAATTGGACAGAAGGGAAAGGCCTCATTGTCCATGGGGCAAAAAATACTTTTTGCTCAGGATCTGATCTGAATGCTGTGAAGGCACTCTCCACTCCAGAGGCAAGTATGTGGGCTGTGCGCCGTGGTTGCTCCCATCAGACTGAGAAAGTCGTATTTTATCCCAGGGGGTGGTTGCTGTAATTCGTACTCCCTAATAGCCTTCAAACAGTGGTTTTTGTTTTGTTTTATTTATTTTTTATGAGAAATTGTAAAGATTTATAAGGGGAATAATACAGGAAAACAAATAAATGTTAAGGTCTTACCTACAGGATATCTATAAAAGACATTTTGGTTGACGTGCAGAAATGACTCCTCATCCTTGTGGTCCAAGAGGAGCACTCTTGGTTGTGCTGGTGTTTTTGGAGAACGAGTGTCTCTTGCTTTCAGTATTGCTCCCGCTGCTCTTCTTCCTTCCAGTAGTGCTCCCAGGTCTCTTTCTTGTTTAATTTGATTGACTATTTCTAAAGAAAAAAATTGAATTTTAGAATAATTTTAAGATTGTGAAAAAATGGGAAGACTAATATAGAATCCTCCATATGTGTACCCTAGGCCCTTTGTTCTGGCATATTTGATCTAAAGATTCATCAAAAATGCATGCACCAATGAATGAATCAACGTATGACTCTCTGCTCTGTGATCTCATATGTGGGATCTCAAATAGTGAGATTGAAGCATGGAGGAAAATAGTGGTTGACAGGTAGTGAGGAGGGAATATGGAAAATAGAGTTTCCATTACACCGGTAAATTAGTGCTAGAAATTGGTTCTCTAGCACAGTGTCTAAAATGAGAGCAATATTATAGTATATCCATAAACTTTTGTAAGATGGTAGATCTTATGTTAAATGTTTTTTACACACACACTCCACACTGATGATAAAGGAGAAAAATACTAGAAATGATGGGTGTATCTGCATAGTGAATGGGTGCTGATAGTTGAATTGGTGATTATCTCAAGTTGTGCACATTAGGTAAGTACTTGCTTTTACATGTCAGAGTAGTGTAAAAGAGAAGAGAGAAAAGGAATTCCATAAATTATTGGTATTGGTAGTTCTAGTGTGTCCTTTTCTGCTTTGGAGTCCTATTGAGGAGTCATCATGATTCCTTAGATCTCCCATCTGTGAAAGTTCCTCACATTGTGTGAGTGTGTGTGTGTGTGTGTGTGTGTGTGTGTGTGTGTGTATAGTTTTATTGTAGCTCAGACTTTCTTAGAGCTCATTATGTACATTTTGTATTCTTGACTGGATTCAAAGTCTCTGAAATCCTCCCGCCCCAACCTTCTGAGAGCTGGGCTGATAGTCATGAGCCACTATACCAGCTTCTTTGTGGGTAATATTCAGAGTGACAATAGCATTTCTAAAGTATAGGGTATATTTATCACATGATTATTTTAAAATTGGCAAGTACAAATGATGTATATAAAATACCTGAGCCATTTTTTTTTTCCAGATAGTCTGTATTCTTCTGCACCTGAGAAATAATTATGTTTGTGTAAACATGAAATTTGCAATCTTGGAACCTAGCAATCTCAGGCGCTTCACAGGAGTTGCAGTTTGATTTACAAATACATCTACCACTTGCAGCTGAGACAATGAGACTTTTTGTGATCTCACATTGTGAATGTGTTTTCTCTCAGTGAAGCTCTTCTGTGTCCAGCATGCTGAGTGTGTGTGTTACAGATGTATCAGCAGCATCTGTGTGTTTGGTGAATTTGCTTTCTGGGAATGATGAAGTAACTGAAATATATGACAATTTAGTAAGTGGATTACATTGTCCTCTAAATATAATAAAATGCTTTAGTCTGATTACTAAATGACCTGTCTTTAAAGGGTAGTTATGTTGGTGTTTTGCCACTGTAATTTTCCAATTAAAAAGTCTGAAGAAAATTTTCAAATGTCCACAGAAATAGACAAAGCCAGTGAAACCTTCACATACCCATGACAGTGCCAACATTGGCAATATTGTGTTCCTAAGCTGTTTCCCTACCTTTTACTTTCATGTATGTCTGATCCCTTAAGAAGCTGGTTTCTTTTGGACTCTTTGGTTTCCTGTTGAGGAAAGGAACTCCAGTTGTCCCTATTACACAGTTGGTTCTTAATCGAAGATGTGGAAGCCAGGAGATGGATGAATGTGACACAAGGGTTAGCCCTGAAGGTAAAGGAGGATAGCAAAAAGTAGAAAAAAGGGTGGAAATATCATTTAATTACAAGATGGAGGTTTTTACGCCATGGAGACCCTAACAAGTCTCCTTTTAGAGGTAAGGAATCAAAGTCCACAGTGGTAAACTTGAGTGTATAGGGAAATACAGAATTGCTTACTTTATAGCAAGTGGATGTAAAGAGCCAAGGAGAGGGTCGGTGCTTAGAAAGCTTCAGAGTCTTAACCTAGCTTGAAGATACTGTCCTCCTTCATCCCTGCCCTCTTTTGTTACTCTACTGGCAATGAATTGTTTGAGTCTTTGTTGCTTAAATGTCTACAGCAACCAATCTCCCCTCCCCCCATATCTGTCTAACTGCTTAGGGCTTGTTGCTACTCTTATACAATTTCATTTTAGCCATAGTAATATATAGAAAAATACTTATTTTCCAAAAGTCTTTCAGTGTATTTGGAAGAAGTTCATCCATCCATAAAGCTAGTTCTTATGGTCATAGAATAAGATACTTTGCAGATGGGAGTTTTTGTACTCAAGATGGTTGCACGTGCATAGTGCGATGCTCGTGGTTTCGTTGTGCACAGTGAGTAGTGCACGTGCTTTGTCACGGTTGTTACTGGGAAGAGCTAAAAAGATGAACTTGCATCCCAGGGTACAGAAAAAGGAAACATCTATGGCGGCTCTCCTCACCTTTGTCCGTACTCCCGCTGTCTATACCAACATTGGCAGGTTGGTCTTTTCCATGACTCTTTCCTCCTACTAGTGCTCGTTTCTTGCTCTCCCTCCCTCCCTCCCCACTTCCTTCCTTTCTAAGTTTTGTTTGATGTGTATGGGTGTTTTATCTGCATGGATGCCTGTGCATCACCTGCTGTCCAGGGAGGACAGAACAGGGTGTTTGATCCTGCAATGGGAGGTACAGATGTGCTGTGCTACAGTGTGGATGCTGAAAACTGAACCCTGGTCCCTAGAGGAATAGCCTGTGCTCTTAACTGCCGAGTCATGTCTCTAGCCCCTTGACTTCTCTTCCTCCTTCAACTCAGGGAAATAAATGAGTCTTTGAATGTGTATCTTTGAGTGATGAATTAATAATTCTTCTTCTGTTCCCTCCTCCTGTTCTATCTTCTTCTTCATTTTTTGTGTAGACCAGGCTGGCCTGAAACTCACAGAGATTCTCCTGCCTCTGCCTCTCAAGTGTTGAGATTAAGGTGTGTGCTACCATGCTTCACCAAATTAAATCTTATCCTTGAGTCTTTTGGGCCAGTATTAAGTTCTGTTTTACAATATATTATGGTCAGAACACACTCATTCCGTTATAGAATTGCCATTGGTATTGGCAGTATGCTGTCAGCCTCAAGGAAGGTATCACATAGCCTAGCATTTTCTGCCACCGCCACATCTTCGCACCACAGTTCAGATTAATTGTTCCTTCATTAGTATTCTTCTCAGTTAGTTCAAGCATTAAAAAAACAACAGTACCTTAAGGGTTGTTAGACCAAGATTGTTGAGGACTTAATTGTTACATTCCTTAGTCCCCATCTTATAGAGACAATATGTACGGTAGTTAAGGTGCAGGAATTAAAAAAAAAAAAAAAAAGTGCTGTGAAACGCAAAAGAGAAACTGTTGTGGCATTTGGAAAGTTGTGAGGGAATCCCATTATTTGACCCAGGGATTTCTTGAAATAGAACATGAATAAGCTGCTACAACTATGGATTGATGGGCTGGTGTGGACAAAATAGAGAACGTGTGTGTGTGTGTGTGTGTGTGTGTGTGTGTGTGTGTGTGTGTGTGGTTATATATAATATATAATACTAGGCAGATGATATTTAGAGGATTGCCAGATGTTTTGGTATGTTGTGGCTGATGTTAAGATTGTTAGTTGAAGGTATGGAGTTAATGTCAGTAATGTACTGTAGGATTGTGTGGGATTTGGTTTTTCCAAGATCTCAGACTTTATTCTGCTGCTGATTGGAAATCGCTACCCTACAGGAAGGGTTAGCAAGTGGCAGGATGGAAAGTATATCTAAGAAAAAGAAATTAAATGCAGAAATACTGGTTAGTAAGCAAGGCTGGTTTTCTTTTTTTTAACTAGTGAATCCATGAAGTGATAATCGGGTCTAGATTAGCTCAGTTGGAATAAAACTAGAAAAAAGAAAGTAAATATTGGGCACATTAAGGAGGAGGAACTAAGAAGACACACTAAGTCTTGATCATGAGGATTTTGTAAACTAGAGGAATTAGCAGCAGCAACAACATTCCAAGCCTGCTGATCTTTACTAACTCTTCTAGTAACTAAGTAGCCTGTATGTATGTTACCTACAGAACGTACAGATTCCTACCTTGCCTGCCATTCTGTAAGCGAGCCAGAATTCCTGTTTGTGTTCCTGATTCCTCTGGGTGAGAGCACTGAGCTCTCCGCCATGATCTGCTCCCATGCACACTCTTCCTAAGTGGAGGCGCTAGAACTCACACTGCCCGTTTACTCCTGGGAGTTAGCCAGTGCTCCGGCTGAGGCCCCACTCGCAGTGCCAGGGAAGAACAGGAGGTGGACATGTCTAGTAGGTTCTAATGCTTCACATAGAACCAACCGTGGGCGTGGCTTAAACTTTGAAAGGAAAGGGTTCAAATGAAGAACAGAGAGAGAGCTTTAGGGGATTTGCCGAGTGGGAAGAATCAAGGGGCAAACTGGAGAAGAGCAGTCAAAGCAACAATCAGGAGTGAAAACTTCTAGAAAGAGAGGACCTGAGTGAGGAAATGGTGTCAAGTTGAGGAGTAGGTGATATAGGCTAAGGAAAACTTAATTAGTTTGACAAATAGGGTATTACAGTGTTTTGGGACAAGGCTGAAAGTCAGATTATACTGGATTGGAGAAGGTACGGCTCTTATGAGAATATATATAGTTTGTAAAAAATCTAAGAATTTTGCCTTGGAGTGCAAAATCCCAGAGCTCACCATAACTCCTTTCTTTTACACATGGTTTCCTGGAGGTAGCGCCTGACTCTGTTCTAGGAAGCTGTAATGGTCAGTCCTGGTTGACAACTTGATGGGATTGAAGAGTTACTATGGAAATTAACCTTGGTGCATTCTTGGGGAGGGCTTTTCTAGATTAGGTGAATTGAGATGGGAAGAGCATCCTAAGTGTGGATGACACTATTCCATAGGCTGGGGTGCTGGTCTGAATGAAAAGCAAGGAAGCTAAGCCACACCATTCACCCCTGCCTGCCGCCTGAGGACGCAGTCTTCCCAGCAGCCCCGTGGTCCTGCTGCTGTGCCTGCCTCGCCATGACGGACTAGATCTCAAACTAGGATGCCAAGTCAGCCCTGCCTTCCTCAAAGCCCTCTTTAGAACTTGGGCCACTTCAGTGAGAAAAGCAGTTCAGGCCACCGTCTGACTTACCTTGAGCAGGGCTGAGCTCCAGCTCTGGGAGAGCGACACACACAGCATCACCTTCTGTTCAGCCTCACAGAGTGTGGGATGAAAACTTCAATTTTCAAACAATTTGGCTTTGTTTCTTTTCAAACTCTGAATTTTAAAAGTATTTATGTAATATACTCATTTTTGTGTGTTTTTTTTTTTTTTGTTTAATTTAAAGAATGGAGTGGCCTTATCTATGTTCATGCAGAACACCTTAACAAGATTTATGAGGTAATGTATCTTTCTTTTAAAAATAGGATTTTTAAAATACCAGAATTAGTAATTTATTATTCCATTATTTGTACATTGAAAAAAGTTAGCCAAGCTTCAAACTGTGTCTGCTATACTGATGGACTTCATGTCATTAGAGTGAAATGTTAGTGCGGGATGAGCAGTGTTGTAAGTCAGGAGAAAGGAAAGAAGTTTAAGAAACAGTGCCCATATGACCAGCCACCACAGGGAGCAGCTCTAAGGACAGTCAAATGCTGACACCAGACAGAGAAAGGATGTTGATGAGGAGGTGACAAGCAAAGATTCCTCCAGGATGGAGGGTGGTAGCAATGGAGAGAAGTGGACGGCGTCCAGATGAGAGAAAACTGGGTTGGCGAATACTTTTACAGTTTCCTGACAAAAACGGGATTACTTTGTATCTAGATAAAGGAAAAGGGAAGAAAAAATCTGCATTTCAGATTGTACATTTTGACATGCTTTGACTCTCTGATTTTTTTGTAACTATAAGCAGTTTAAAATTATGAAAACTAAGAAAATCATATTTATTATTAATTAGACATTTCTGTATTTTTGGTAATCATCTGAGAGTCTGGAAAAAATAATAGAGATGTAACATTACTGTTTTAAGTACCATTGCCTTAACTGTTTCTCCCTCTTTTCTCCTAGTGTTCTTGACTATTTTTTCTAGTTTAAAACTTTTTTATTTTAGGATATTTTTCTTTATATGTCTGAATGTTTTGCCTGGGTGTCTGTATTGTGCACCACATGTGTGTCTAGTACCTTCAGAGACCAGAGGAAGGCATCAGACCCCCTGAACTGGAGTTATGGATGATTATTAGCTGCTATATGGGTGCTGGGGATTGAAACTGGGTCCTCTGCAAAAGCAACAAGTATTCTAACCCACTGAACCATTGGCCCCTTTTTCTAGATTTTTTTTAATTGTAACTTTTATTAATTTATGAGGCAGGGTATTATGTGGCCCAGTTTGGCCTCCGCACACAAACTTTACTGTTAGTCAAGGCCAGCCTTAAACTCCTGATTCCCCTGCTTCCATCTTCTGAAGCCTGGATTACAGGTGTCTAACACCATATCTGGCTAAAAAGATTTTCTCATTTAAGTGATCCTTTCTATTTGGAAGTAGGGCTAATTATTAGGAAATATTTAGTCACATTAGACCAACAGCTTTACATTTTGGTTAGAACCTATAAAAAATGAATACTTTGAAAACATTTTAGATCTATCTGGTAGAATTCTCACACTGTTGTGACATGATTTATTTTAATTTAATTATTTTTTAAGATAAGATCTCACTATATAGCCCTGGCTGTGCAGGAAGTAGACCAGTCTGGCCTTGTACTCTTAGAAATCCACTTGTCTCTGCCTCTCAAATGCTGGGATTGAAGGTGTTTACCAATGTCCCCCACACATTCTTTATAAGCAGAAATAGTAAGATTTATTTTAAACACTAAATAATGCTTATATATAGGCGCAGTCTATGGCCATTTAAGTAGTATTGGTAAGTCTTTTGATGGGAATTGTAAATACTTGATTTGATAGCTCTGTGTTTCAGACCAGGTTATCTCTTCAGATATGGCCATAATCCCCCCCACCCTGACTGTAGTGCAGACAGTTCCACCATGACTGTGCTGTATTGATAGCATGGAGAGTCCCTGTGCTAAAGGTATATCATAGGGTCCATGTTTAGAAGACAGTTGCAGGATGTACTCGCACTGTGAAGCAGGCAGTGATTCAGGTAGGTGGTTTGCTAACCCTTTAGCCCAAGTGTAAGCTGCTGTGTGCCTGGCTGCATGCCACTTTCCTGCTGATGGTGCACAGGCTCAAGGATCCACTACCCTTGATGGGTCTTGTTGTTAACACTGCGAAATGTTAAGGTTGAAGACCTTAACATGATGTATAGAAATGAACCCTAAGGTTAGAATTATTCACATCCATTTTCCTTTAATATACAGACTACCGTTAATAAGCGTTGCTCTGGTTCAAGGCTGGGCAATGGGTGGAGGAGCAGAATTTACTACAGCATGTGATTTCAGGTAAGATAAAAATTGTTGCAGGCTGTATGTATGTATATGTACCATGTATATACAGTGCCTGCAAAGGCCAGCAGAGGATATTGGATACCCTGGAAGTGGAGTTGTAAGCCAACGATTGAGTGTTTAGGACCAAACCTGGATCCTCTGCAAGAACGGTCAGTACTCTCAACTGCTGGGCCATTTCTCCAGGTTTAATGTTTCATTTAAACAGCAAAAATATATAAATGAATAGCTAAATAAATAAATAAATAAAGCAAGCTCGCTTCCTGCCGGGGAGATTGTTGTAGGCATAAACACAATTAGCACATGCTTGAATAGTTTTGCCTTAATTTCAATATTTCATATATTCTTAAACAAGATAATCAGTTAATGAGTATTTTCTGTCGTCATTAAAGTAGATAATTTTTAAGTTTAGTACAGTTACTATTGTTCAATTATAATGCATTTTTAAAATGCAACAAAACACAATGACTTAATAAATCAAATTAATATTAGAAAGTCAAGAAAATATATGAAACTCTAAAATCCAAGAGAATTATTCAGAAGGAGTTAACAACTGAAGAACATAAGAAAAACAGAAGAAAATGGACACAAAGACTCCCCTGTGCCTGTCTTCACGAAAGAGATTTCCTGAAACCCGTTTCTTTTTGAGATCTGTGTCTCCACCATCTGTGATCCACAGCAGCCTTATAAATGAGAGAACAAAGTTGCAGGGAATTCTGGGAGCTGGTACTTCTTCCCCCTTACAACGATTTCCAGCTTTTTTTATGGTCCTTACAGAGACCATAAAATCTGCTGCTTTGCACAGACTTGAGGCTGCCTTCTTCCTACTGTCCCAAGGAACCACTCTGAGAAAACCTCTGTACTCTGTTGTAAGCTTATTCTGAGGTCCATAAACCTGGACTAAGACAGTATCACATTGAGCTCTTGTGTATTGACAGCTTTGAGAAGTCCCTGGAGCTTTGAAAATGTCATAGCAAAGAACTATGTTTGCAAGAAAGTTAGATACTCTGTTTTTAAAAATATACTTGATCCTTTTAAGTGTTTAAAAATGGTGTGTGTCTTGTAACTGGAGCTCCATTGGGAGGCAGCAAAGCGCCTGAGTGCTGGTACCATGACCATTGATCTTCACTCTGTGTTCCACTTACTCTGTCTGACTTGAGGAAGCAACTGTTTCAACTTCTATGTCTCCCTTAAATATTTAGATACATCTCAAATGAGGTCATGAATATATAGATTCTAGCATAATGTTCACCTTTAATGTACACAAATTATTATTTTGAGTCTTAAAATTACCTAAGATTACCTCTATTTTTTAAAACAGAAATGTCAATAAAATAATGATCTGTCATACTTGAAAACTATTCTCTTTGTTTGGCATACTTTCTGCTAATCTTGATTTCATTTTACATTTTTTAAAGTACTTCATAGCAATATGGTTTACATATTGAGTAACACTTATTGAATGATTTCATATAATATTAAACATGAGACAATTTTAGCTTTTAAAACCCTGCCCACAGAGTGTATATTTTTAAAAATCGCTTTCTAAAAAGGATTTTTTTCTTTTGTATGAATGTTTTTCTTACAAACATTTCTATGTATGTTGTGTGAGTACCTGTGCCCACAGAGGTCAAAAGAGGGCATCAGATCTCCTGAAACTGGAGTGAAGACGGTTCTGGGCTGTGATGGGCTGCTGGGAATAGAACTTGTGTTCTCATTAAGAATAAGAAGTGCTCCCAACTGCTGAGCCATTCTCCAGCTCCTGAAAACCATTTTCTCTGAATGTGTTCATTCCTCCTTTTCTACTCATGATGTACACTTCACCTTCAAAACCTTGGCACGTACATTGAGAAAAGTTTCAGTTAAATTTTGGCCCAATTTCTGAAGCTAAGGACATGGCCCTTCTGATAAATAATAGCATTCTGAATATTTCAATATGTTATATTGATCAGAGTTATAAAGGGTTTTTGAAATATCTTATATTCAGATATAAATTATGTATAGCCAGAAACACCCATTTTAATTGTGCAGTATAAAGGAATTTTGATGATGCATATACCCATGTAGCCACCACAATTAAGATGTGGACCATTTTTCTTTTCCTTATACACTTGTGACTAATGCTACAATAGGCATGAGTGTGCAGGCATCTCTATTGTACGTTGACTTCTCTCCCAAAGGTGTATCTACAGGAATGGTGCATACAACTGGATGATCATGTGCTAGATCTCTTTGTAGTTTCTGGAAGAATCTTTGTTGATTTCCATAGTGGCTGTTCTGGTTGCTATCTCACCAATGTGTACACATTTTCTTTTTGGGGATCCTCATTGGCATTTGTCTCTTCTGTGAATTGACGAGAGCTCTTCTTACTAGGGTGAGATGGAGTCTCCATGTAGTTTGGATTTGCATTTTTCTAGCAGGTAAAGAATGTTGAATATATTCTTCCATGTGCTTATTGGCCATTTATAGTTATTTTGAAAATTGTCTGTTTTGTTCATTTAGTGGTTGATTTATTTGAGGAAGTATAATTTTGAATTCTGTGTATGTTTTGGATTGTCAGTCTCCTGTCAGATGGATAAATAGCTGGAGGAGATTTCACTCTGTTCTGTGGATTGTTTTTTCATCCTGACAACTTCATCCTTTGCATTGCCGAGCTTTTGTATTTAATGCAGTCCTACCCATCAGGTTTTGCTAATTCCCAGACCTCTGATGTTCTATGCAGAAGAGCATTGGCTGTCCCTGTATCTTGAAGTATTTTTCCTTAGGAGTTTCAGTCTCAGGTCTTATGCCACGACCACCTCAACCAGCAAGGAAGACGTGACACCAGGCTCTTCTTTCAGCAGTTTATTCAGGAACCTTGAACAATCTTCTGACTTCTGACCCCAGGGAAACCCGCTCATAGCCTGAAGTAATCACTGGGTAGCCAACCCTGATACGCCACGTGGGCACTACCAATAGGTCCAGGTGCGTGGAAGCAAGCCAGATTCTCAGCCTTAGCCAATTAAGGAGTTGTTTATCACAGAGAGCGCTCACCGTCAGGAAGGTGGAAGGCAGAAGCCGGCGCCATCTTTGAGGCGCGGCTGTACGCAGCTCTCTACAGTCTTAAATTAAGGTCTTTGATTCATCTTCAGTTAATTTTTGAGCAAAGTAAGAGACAGTATCTACTTTTTCTCCTCTGTATGGGAGGGTTGCCAGGGATGAAGTGCAGACTTCATCCTGTTTCTGTTCGAGTTGTCTGATGGATGTTTCAGCTTGCTTCCTAGCTGGAGCTTCCTAGCTGGAGCTTCCTAGCTGGAGCATCCTAGCTGGAGCTTCCTAGCTGGAGCTTCCTAGCTGGAGCTTCCTAGCTGGAGCTTCCTAGCTGCAGCTTCCTAGCTGGAGCTTCCTAGCTGGAGCATCCTAGCTGCAGCTTCCTAGCTGGAGCATCCTAGCTGGAGCTTCCTAGCTGGAACATCCTAGCTGCAGCTTCCTAGCTGGAGCATCCTAGCTGCAGCTTCCTAGCTGGAGCATCCTAGCTGGAGCTTCCTAGCTGGAACATCCTAGCTGCAGCTTCCTAGCTGGAGCATCCTAGCTGGAACATCCTAGCTGGAACATCCTAGCTGGAGCTTCCTAGCTGCAGCTTCCTAGCTGGACCTTCCTAGCTGGAACATCCTAGCTGGAGCATCCTAGCTGGACTTTCCTAGCTGGAGCTTCCTAGCTGGAGCATCCTAGCTAGCTGGAGCTTCCTAGCTGGAGCATCCTAGCCAGCTGGAGCATCCTAGCTGCAGAATCCTAGCTGCAGCTTCCTAGCTGCAGCATCCTCTCTGCTGATTCCCAGCGCCTGCTTTCCTTATTTCCTCAGTCCTCTTGTCTTCTTCACCTTCTCATTCAGAGTCCCAAATGTGAAACCTCTGGTACACATGTCTTGTTTTCTTCTTAGTAGCATCACAACACTGAGTCTTCTTGTTATTTGAGATAGGATCTTCCTGTGTAGGCAAGTGCATCTGAACTGGGATTCCTTCCACCTTATCCTTCCAAGTGTTGGGATCACAGGATTGTATCTCTCCACACTTGGTTTTCAATGAGCAGAAAGTTTTAGTTTTAAAGTATTTTTAGGTTTTCATTTTGAAATATTTACAACTGTCTGAAAACTTTTACTCATGCTAGTAACAGAGAGCCAGGGCATAATTACAGATCAAGAAATCCAGAGACACAATACTTCTAACTAATCTGTGGATATTATTCAGTTTTTTTCTATTACTTACCATTTTAATATCCCTTTTTCTGGTCTGGAATCCAATCAAGAATCTATTTTGTCTGATATAGATATAGTCACCCCTACCTTTTTCTATATCTTTTCTGTCCTTTAATGTATACCTGCTATATAACTGAACATAGATTATAGTAGGCCACATGAATTAGGATCATACTACTTTTCTTTTTTGGTGGTCTGAGGTACTGAATTCATGGACACATTGGGCAATCCACCTACCACTGAGCTACTACATCCCTTGCCTTTTTTATACCTTTAAGTTTGAGGTGGGGTCTTACCAAGTCACCTAGGGAAGTGTAGAAGTTGTTGTTACAACTTCTGCCTCAGTTTCTTAAATTGGGATCAGCGATCTGCATACCAGGCTAGACTAGGGGCATACTCTTCTTATTCTGCCTTTAAATTAGTGGATCTGTACTATTTTATGCTCATTGTTACTGACAGGATTTCGTTTCAGTCTGTCATGTTTTTAAAAAGTTATTTTTATTTGCATTAGTGTTTTGCCTACATGTATATATGTGTACCTTATGGTGTTCTCAAGAGGGCAAAAGAGGGTATTGGATCCCTTGGAACTAGAGTTATTAACAATTGTAAGCCACCATGTCAGTGCTGGAAACTGAGCCTGGGTCCTTTGCAAAAGCGGAAACTGCTCTCCTGCCCCTTCAGTCTACCATCTTAATATTTTTTTTCTGATATCTGGATTCTGCTTGTTTTTTCTTACTCTTTTTTTTTTTTTTGCCTCATTGTAGATAGTGTGATTACATTTTACTTCTATTCACACACACACACACACACACACACACACACAGTGAGAGGGAGAGAGGAGACAGAGACAGACAGAGAGAAAGAAACTGGTTTCCTTTAGTTTTGAATTAACAGTATGCATCTTAAAGTGGTCATAGCCCTCCATCAAATAATGAACTATTTCGTGTAAGATGTTAGGTTATTACATTATACATCATCTATTTCTTGTGTCCTGTTCTTTGGGTATATTAATGTTTATTTTGCTTGTATGCATTGTAATGGCATGATTACCATAGTTTTGCTTTAGTCAATTATCATTTAAATAAATACACTTAGTGAAAGTAAATTGCCATGCTAATGATTTATATTTTCTTCAGAAAGAATATTTGGGTACATTATGCTGGGTTATATTGATTACCAACTTGACAGGATCTAGAATCATTTCAGAGACAAATCACTAGGCATGTGCATGAGCGATTGCCAAAATTAGGTTCATTGAGGTTGGAAGATCCACCCTTAATGTGGGCAGCACGGTTTCATGGCCTGGGGTTCTGGACTGTATTAAAAAAGGAAGGAAGCTGGTGGTGCACGCATTTAATCCCAGCATGTGGGAGGCAGAGGCAGGTGGATCTCTGAATTCGAGGCCAGCCTGGTCTTCAGAGCGAGTTCCAGGAAAGGTGCAAAGCTACACAGAGAAACCTTGTCTCGAAAAAAAAAAAAAAAAAAAAAAAGGAATGAATGTGGAACACCAGGACATATAGCTTTCTCTAAGTGTGCATGCAGTGCGCAGAGCTGCCCTCACACTCCTGATGTTACACCTTCCTTTATGATAGCCTGCACCCTCCCATTCCCAGTGCCTTACCTCCCTCACCATGAGGGGATGCACCCTCCCGTTCCTGTCAGACCTTCCTTGTCAGGATGGAGTGTACCCTCATAAACTGAACCAGAATAAAGCCTGCCTTCCTTAATTTGTTTCTTGTCAGGAATTTTGACATCTCAATGAAAAAAGTAACTGTCACAGATTGTACATAGTCACTGTATGGATTTCTGTAAAGTATTTTTAGTGTCATAAATGAAGATGAAAATTCCCCTAACAAGGAATTTTTATGACATTAAAATGATTTATTTTGTTCTGTGTTATTTGGCCAGTTTAGAAAGTAAGTTTTTATAAGACAGTCTAACATTTTCATTCTATTAATATCAAACATAAATGTTCTGTTTCATGATTGTTACAAAATCAGAGCCCCCTACTTCCCCTCTCCATCACAGCCTCTCACTTCCATGCAGGGGTACCTTAATACATGGATTATTATCCTAATGTCTTTCATAACTTCCAACCTTATAAACTAAATGTTCTGTAGTAAATATATTTTCCAATTTTAACTTCCTATAAATGACAGAGATTAATAGAAATAATGTGAGAGAAGAGTCAGCAAACTTGTAAGAAACTTTTTCGTTTTTCATTTGATAATTAAGGACTTGTTTCAGCTAACAGTTTCATTTATTACTCAGAAACTTTAAAATTGTTTTGATAGAGGAGACAATTTACCAGATCTCAACGTCTTTGAAAACCAGTGTAAGTGAGTGGATCCATGGATACCGTGTGTGTGTGTGTGTGTGTGTGTGTGTGTGTGTGTGTGTGTGTGTGTGTGTGTAGGGGTGTGTGTGTGTGGGGGGGGTTCTATCCTAGCACCCTCTGCTGGCAGGACGTCAGACTGCATTAGGTTGCTGCTTCGTTTCATTCTCTGAGGAAGCAGTGGCACTGGCTTTGTGGGGATGTGAAACTAAACAGGAAATGCTTTGTGTATAAACTGATAAATGCTTGTTTATTTTACCCAGAAATACAAGTATAGAGTATATAATTCAAATATGTCATTATACAAATACAAAATATATTTAAAGAGTTCTAAGCTATGTGATAACAGATACTGATTCACTTAATTTTTTTTCATAAGAGCACAGTTAAGAATTTATAGATGTTCAGGCCGGGCATTGGTGGCCTTTAATCCCAGCACTCAGGAGGCAGAGGCAGGAGGATCTCTGTGAGTTCGAGGCCAGCCTGGTCTACAGAGTGAGATCCAGGGCAAGCACCAAAACTACACAGAGAAACCCTGTCTTGAAAAAAATTAAAAAATTAAAAAAATAATAAATAAATAAAAGTTCACTGGGGAAAATGAAAATAAAAATTCTTTACTGTTATATCTGGTGCTCTTCTTCAGCCATTTGCTAGACTTTTGTATCGTCTCTCATTAATTTTCTTCTACATAATTTGGAATAGTTAGGATTTAGAATGAGAGGGAAAATATCTGATAAAACCACCGGAGACTACTTAATTTTTGAGATACTGTGTCATTTTAGATGTAATGAATATTAGAATCTTACTGAATATTTGTTAGGATATGTATGATTGTAACCCTCTCATCTCAGATGTACACAATAATGTACCTGATGCACTTTTTGTTTGTTTGTTTCTGTTTTGTTTTTCGAGACAGGGTTTCTCTGTGTAGCTTTACGCCTGTCCTGGAACTCACCCTGTGGCCCAGGCTGGCCTCGAACTCACAGAGATCCTCCTGCCTCTGCCTCCCGAGTGCTGGGATTAAAGGCGTGCGACCAGTGGGAGTATGGTCATTTGTGTGGAAGTCATGCTATCATTAATTGAGCATTTTTAACACCCAGAGACGCCAGCTGTAGCCATCTACAAAACATGTATGTCTTGGGTTTCTAGAAATATTTTCTAGTAGTATGTATTTGTTATTTTTTAAATTATTTACCCATAGCCAATATAGTAATCCCTCCTCCCAAATCAAAATTTTGTATTTTTTGTTCTCATACTAAGTTATTTAAATCTGCCAAAGTACTTTTCCCCTGCAAAGAGAAGATTGTTTGGATGAAAATGTTAGTTGCATGAATTCCAGGCAATTATCAGGGAAGATAATTAAGTTAAAAGGGACAAAATACATACTTTAAGTAGGAACTTAGTACAAAGCTATGAAAGTTTTTGGTCAACCTCAAACAAAAATATTAAACATAAAGGCCCAGAAGCAAACACTTTTTCATTTTCAGTTGCATGTTCTTCTGAATGTCCTGATGAAATCTCATGCCATTACTGTCTGCTCAGAGGTGAACCATCCCTTTGTCTAGTAAAATGCTGGTGCCTGCCTGTCTTCATTAGTAGCTGTCTAGGTTATCAGAGCATTTGTCATGGTATCACATTGTATTCAGGCAATTTTTATTTTACTTAATAATTGCAGTAGAATATAAGCACAGTGATATTGGGAATTTGATTAGAGTATACGGTTAAAATTAGTCTTTTTTATTAATGGTCTTAATCTTTTAACTGTACTTCATTAAATCAAACTTTCTAGTTAATATATATGTTTAGGGAAAATATATATAGTATTTGGTGCTAGGTGTGTCTTATCTTCTATAGAGAAAGGGGAGATAATAGAAAGAATTTTTGTTCAAACAAAAAAGAAATTGATTCCTCACCATAGAAGTTTGAAAAGCACCATCCTGGATTACTGTGCCCTTTTAAAGTCCACATTCCAAGAGCAGCTGAAGCTACTACAGTTTGTCTTCCCTGTCAGCTTTGTTTGTATCCTCTCAGATTTTCAGCGTTTTCTTCGGGGGCCTCTCCTATTAACTTGGATTGCCCATTCCTACTAAAGAAGTCAGGTTGATAGTTTTGACACTGAAGAGAGAATACAGGTAGAGTGAACATAAGCTATTATGCAGGAGAGAGCTTTTAGAAATAAGCTATTTTGGGGCCCAGACTTCTTGATTTGGCTAGTAAACCTTTTCTGAACTT